>NC_135816.1:15902724-16020761 GCF_964213995.1 Mustelus asterias
TGTCAGAGCCACACAGGGGCCGGAATTTTACCGGCATGACCGCCCCAATTCCGGGGGTGGGTGAGGCTCGGAGAACGGCATTCTCCGTTGGCCTCGAGCGGAATCGTACGAACTTCGGGCGGGCGTGCCAGTAAAATCCCACCCAGGGACTTCATTCATTAGTTTTTCACTTTTCCTGCAGACTACTCGAAGACAAAGCAGACTCTTCTGCCGATATCATAATAATAACAACCACCCACGCTTAATTATCGCCCCAATCAAAGAGGAGGACGAGTGGGACAGTCCACACATTGTCCGTTACCATGAGATGCTGTCTGATGCAGAAATGGAAAAAATTAAAGAGATAGCCAAGCCCATGGTAAGTGAAGAACCACATTTAACTTCACTTAAAGTGCATTGCAACATTGCTTTGTATATCTTCTGGTGACTTGTACTGTGGCAGCTGTTTGAGTGCTTGACCTTTGGGAATGAATTGTTAATCCATTAATAAAATGGGCTGAAGAGACATCTATGTTTCTGGCCATGTCCATGAAGGTCTTTAGCATTGAACCCCTAAAGTGCAGAAGGAGGCCATTCAGCCCATTGAGTCTGCACCGACTCTCCAACAGAGTATCTTACCCAGGCCCTATCCTGTAACCCCATGTATTTACCCCGCTAATCTTACACATCTTTGGATACTAAGGGGCAATTTAACATGGCCAATCCACCTAAACTGCACATCTTTGGACTGTGGGAGGAAACCGGAGCACCCGGAGGAAACTCACGCAGACACGGGGAGAATGTGCAAACTCCACACAGTCACCCAAGGCTGGAATCAAACCTGGGTCCCTGGCACTGTGAGGCAACAGTGCTAACCACTGTGAGCAAACTGACAGGTTTTGGTGTTCTATAGTTCTAGTCTACATACTTTACTGTGGCATTAGGGCCAATTTGGAATTTCTGTGCATGATTCTTTCATCACTTGTGCATTCTCATTTGTGCATGAATAATCAACTGTGGAAAATATTACAGCCAGCTCATCACAGTAATATTCAAGTGTTGTGAAACACATGGAACCAGCTCATAGGGGAATTTCCCATGTACAAATCTGACTGCTTCAGTGCACCAATGTAAAATGTTCAAGTTCAACTGAGTGCAAGAATGTGGATTTGGATTTTAAAAAATCATTTTGTCCAGATGAAAAATGGCCATCTCAGCAAATTCCCTGGCCTCCATCCAACGCCCAGCATTTGTTCGTCAGATCATTGTGTGATTCTGACATTCATTCTGCATGTCTAAGTTAGTCATTGTGGGCTCAACCAAAACATTGATTGTCCCTTTGTCAATGCTTGACTGAAAGGAAAAGAAGGCCTTAAAATCACTGTGCTCAGTTTAAATATCTGTCCCTTTAGGTATGTTGCTCTTGCCTTGCCACATGCATTGCTGAGGAGGTATTATCACGTTTACTGCTATTTTAAGGCAGATTTTGTTAAAACGGAAGCCCCTGATGCAATCTCAGCCATGGTAACCTCAGCAAAAATCCAAGATGAGGAACTAGTTGGGTGGGGCGAGCAGGGGGGAGGTGGGGGGGTGGGGTGAGGGGTGCAAAGGGAACGCAACTACTGTAAATAAATTCTTGTTCTCCACCCTACTCCACTTTGCCTCACCTTTTACTATTCAACTAGAAATAATAATTTCAAAGTAAAATTTGAGTCTCAAATACATGACTGTGAAATAAATCCTGGGTTGTTTCTGTGCGCCTTATAACTTGCAGTTAGATATCCGAAGCATTTCCCATGCTCTCACTCAACTTCACTCAAAGACAGCAGTTGATCTTGACTGCCCGTGTGCAAAGCCCTCAGGTATTACCCAATAATACAGTAAATAATCTGCATTCACTCACTTTCTTTAATGTTTCACACACTTGTTACTTGTAACTTTTCTCAAATCACACATATTGATAACAACCGTGTTCTTCTGAAGTATTCCTTCCTCCAACCCACCATCAACAATACTGAGGGAGCTCTGCCAGTATCTATTAAATCGTAATATTTTTATGCCCATTTTCTCCCATTCTCTCTTTAGCCTAGGGATTCTGAAATGCCTTAACTGCCCCGGTTCAGATAACTTGGCATAGTTCTGGGACCTTTCTTTTCTGCATAACTTAGTACCTCATATAGTGATTCATTTAACCACTGGGCCAATAGAGGAATCTTGTGACACTAGTCCTCCAGCAACTATAACAGTACTAACCACATAGAAATATAAACCACATGTTAGTGTCTGACTCACCACCAGATAACTGAAGATGTGAAGCCAACAATTTGGGCGTTTTGTACATTGCAGATTTTATCACTCCATTTTTGTGCCAGTCGCAGGTGCCAGCTGTTTACCTGGTATCACAATGGGGATGCTGACAAGAGTACCTGGAAAATGACAGCATATTTTTGAGATAACGCTAATGACTTAATTGTAGATACTTTCCAAGAATTGGGACTTTGGGTTATTTTAGGGGAATTTTAATTATTCACCAATTTGCAACGTCCCTGGAGAAGATGAGAAGGGCTAAGGCTTTCTGTTTTGCAACTAATGCAAAGTCCAATATAGTTTTTTTTTAAATGTCTGTTCTGAGACCACTGATTTTTGGGAAAATTAGACCCATTTGGGGAGGCGCTGGCCTAGTGGTATTATTGCTAGACTATTAATCCAGAAAGTCAGCTAATGTTCTGGGGAGCCCGAATCAACACAATACACAATTAACCTGTGTTGAATGCTCCCTCCACCCACATTGTCTGTACATTTAAGACCTGGCTGGCTGTAGAGATTTGCATTCTAATCAGTATTCTGTAATTTGATTTCTGTGTCTGTGCCCTGTTTGAGAACAGATATCCACTCCATCTGACGAAGGAGCTCTGCTCCAAAAGCTTATGGTATTTGCTACCAAATAAACCTGTTGGACTTTAATCTGGTGTTGTGAGACTTCTTACAATAAATGCTGGCCAGCCAGTGACGCCCATGTCCCACGCATGAACAAAGAAAAAAATTTCAGTTTTTATTGCATCTTTATCTCTGCCATGAAAGGACCATTATTTACTAGAGGAGAGGGATGAAGCTTTTTGGGCAGAGTGGCCTTTCCTTCTCCCTGAAATATGTGCTAATATCTACCAATAAGAAACACACAACAACAACATTAATTTAAATGGTGCCTCCAACTTGGTAAAATATACCAAGGCACCTCGCAGTAGTGTTATCAAATAGAATTTTATACTAAGCCCCATAAGGAGATATTAAAAAAGGGGAAAATGGTGTTCAGGAGTGTCTTAAAGAAGGTGGAGAGGCTCCAGGAGACATCAGAAGACATTCCTAATTGTCTCACAAAAATGGTGCTTTAAGGAAATCTTCAAGGTTAAATTTTGACAGATCATTGCCAGTTTCTGGGCCAGATTCAGGTGTTAATGGCTTTCTGTGTGAGTCCTGGGTGGGAGGGATATGGAATCCTATTATCATTGGCTGTGGTGGTGGGAGAATTGGAGAAGCACATTTCTGTCTGAAGATTAATATGCAGTTTTGTAACTTTGACAATTCTGCAATATAGGAAAGGTTGAACAGACTGGGTATCCTTTGTCTACGAAAGAGAAGGCTAGGGTGGTGACCTGATAGAGGTCTTTAAGACAATGAAAGATTGATGAGCAGGCAAAATTTCCACTTGTAGGGTGTCCATAACCTTTGGTCATAAAATATAAGCGAATGGCTAAATCCAATTGGGAATTCAGGGTAAACTTCTCTACCCAAAAACTAGTTAAAAAAATTAGAAGCAATACCACTTGGGAGTATTTAAGAAAAATAGCTTGGATTCATTTATGGAGAAGTTAGATAAGAACATGAGAGAGAAAGAAACAGAAGGCGTGTTGATAGGGCAAGATGAAGAGGGTTAGGAGGAAACTCATCTGTTACATAAACACCAGTACAGCCAGTTAGAGCCGAACAGCCTGTTTTTGTGCCATCAATTCTGCCATGCTCACAAAAGATCACATAATTTTAAGCAAAAATTGCATTCAGCGTGACCCAGGTCACCACAATGTTTGCACTAGTTTTTAAAAATCATGTTAGCAGCAGGTCCCACCCACAAAACTATCTGCACTCCCAATCTGAAGTAATCACCATTTCCTCTGATTGCTCTCACTTGATGAGCTCCAAAAATTAAGCCGTTCCTTCTGGCACAATGAAACTCATGATTTAAAAGTTTTTGTATATAAGTTAGGAAGAAAATGACTTCTGCTCCCCAACATAACTCGCAAAAGCTCCAGTATATGTTTTTAAGAGTCATTTTCATTAACTTAAAATTGCTTACAGGTGGTTTGTGTGTGATGAACCCATGTCTAGCTATCTTACTCAAACATTCAAGGCTATGGGCCAAGTGCAGGCAAGTGTCTTTCATGCGCGGTGCAGACTCGATGGGCCGAAGGGCCTCTTCTGCATTGTGGGATTCTGTGATGATTCTGTATTGTGGTATACAGAATCACAGAATCCTACAGTGCAGAAGAGGCCCTTCAACCCATCAAGTCTGCACTGACACATGAAAGACCCTGACCTGCCTACCTAATCCCACTTGCCAGAACTTGGCCCATAGTCTTGAATGTTATCACGTACCAATTGTTCATCTAGGTACTTTTTAAAGGATATACCACCCTCCCAGGCAGTACATTCCAGACCATCACCACCCTCTGGGTAAAAAAGCTTTTCCTCAAATCTCCCCTAAACCTCCCACCCCTCACTTTTAACTTGTGTCCCCTCGGAACTGACCCTTCAACTAAGGGGAACAGCTGCTCCCTTTCCACCCTGTCCATGCCCCTCATTATCTCGAACACCTCAATTAGGTCACCCCTCAGTCTTCTCTGCTCCAGAGAAGACAATACTCCAAAGCAAATTGTTTAATTTAGAGATTGATGTTGTAAAATGCTGCCTGGTTGCGTTGGCTCCTGGCAGATTTGGGGTTCATTCATGTCCAAATGAGTCTGAGCGAAAACCAGAGAAAGAAACCACTTATCAGAACGGGCATCATTTTGCCAATTGAAAATTCAATCCCATAGAGCTAGCTGATGAAGTGTGGGAGGAGGCTTGAGTGGGGCATGAGTGTTGACATGGACATAGGTCCGATGTGACTCAATATACGATGTTGTCATTTGAATTGCAAAAATGTAGGCTGGGATTTTCTGTCCCCACCCCACCCCCACCTCCCCTCACCGCTGGGATCATCTGGTCCCACCAAAAGTCGATGGACTTTTGAGTGGGCCTCCACATCCCCAAGGCAGGCCAGAAAATCCCAGCTGTAATTTTCTTTTGTTCTCTGGATGTGGGTGGCTTAGAAAAGGCTATACTTATTACTGCCCTGGTTGACCTCATTTGGTTGTGGTAACCACCCCCTCCCTTCTCCCTCACCGCACCCCCCCTTTCTTGAATTGCCATTGTCCTGTGCTGATGGTGCTCTCAAAGTGACTTTAGGTAGTTAAGTGCAAAGAACATAGAACAGTACAGCACAGAACAGGCCCTTCGGCCCACGATGTTGTGCCGAGCTTTATCTGAAACCAAGATCAAGCTATCCCACTCCCTATCATCCTGGTGTGCTCCATGTGCCTATCCAATAACCGCATAAATGTTCCTAAAGTGTCTGACTCCACTATCACTGCAGGCAGTCCATTCCACACCCCAACCACTTTCTGCGTAAAGAACCTATCTCTGATATCCTTCCTGTATCTCCCACCACGAACCCTATAGTTATGCCCCCTTGTAATAGCTCCATCCACCCGAGGAAATAGTCTTTGAACGTTCACTCTATCTATCCCCTTCATCATTTTATAAACCTCTATTAAGTCTCCCCTCAACCTCCTCCGCTCCAGAGAGAACAGCCCTAGCTCCCTCAACCTTTCCTCATAAGACACACCCTCCAATCCAGGCAGCATCCTGGTAAATCTCCTCTGCACTCTTTCCAGCGCTTCCACATCTTTCTTATAGTGAGGTGACCAGAACGGCACACAATATTCCAAATGTGGTCTCACCAAGGTCCTGTACAGTTGCAGCATAACCCCACGGCTCTTAAACTCCAACCCCCTGTTAATAAAAGCTAACACACTATAGGCCTTCTTCACAGTTCTATCCACTTGAGTGGCAACCTTAGAGATCTGTGGATATGGACCCCAAGATCTCTCTGTTCCTCCACAGTCTTCAGAACCCTACCTTTGACCCTGTAATCCACATTTAAATTAGTCCTACCAAAATGAATCACCTCACATTTATCAGGGTTAAACTCCATTTGCCATTTTGCAGCCCAGCTTTGCATCCTATCTATGTCTCTTTGCAGCCTACAACAGCCCTCCACCTCATCCACTTCTCCACCAATCTTGGTGTCATCAGCAAATTTACTGATCCACCCTTCAGCCCCCTCCTCTAAGTCATTAATAAAAATCACAAAGAGCAGAGGACCAAGCACTGATCCCTGCGGCACTCCGCTAGCAACCTGCCTCCAATCCGAAAATTTTCCATCGACCACCACCCTCTGTCTTCGATCAGACAGCCAGTTACCTATCCAATCGGCCAACTTTCCCTCTATCCCACACCTCCTCACTTTCATCATAAGCCGACCATGGGGGACCTTATCAAACGCCTTACTAAAATCCATGTATATGACATCAACTGCCCTACCTTCATCAACACACTTAGTTACCTTCTCAAAAAATTCTATCAAATTTGTGAGGCACGACTTGCCCTTCACGAATCCATGCTGACTATCCCGGATTAATCCGCATCTTTCTAAATGGTCGTAAATCCCATCTCTAAGGACCTTTTCCATCAATTTACCAACCACCGCAGTAAGACTAACCGGTCTATAATTACCAGGGTCATTTCTATTCCCTTTCTTAAACAGCAGTTTGACCAAACAGGAAAGACTTGGGTCATTGCAAATATTTCCATCTGCTTTCTTGCCTGTTTCCAATTGAGATGCCTGTCCACCACCTCTGCAGCATGAAGAGTCAAGTGTGTGTTGTATGATTGATCTATATGTACTCCAGAAGAGGATAGGTTGGTATGTCTCTGAAGAACAATAGTAACCCAAAAAGCAAAACAATCTGAATCAAGAAAACAAAATACTGCTAAACACTCAGGTCAGACAACATCTATGGAGGGAACAGGTGAGTTTGAGAGTGGATCTATCCCGGAAATGAATGTCTCTCAATAGACACTGACCTAGGTGAGCCAGTTATGTTTTAATGGCAGCTCAGCGCTTCCACCATTTTTCTGGTGTTTGCATGTACCATTGTCATGAGATAGTGATTGACTGATGCAACAAAGTGGCCTCCCTAAAACACAAGGATGGCTGAATCCTCACTCTCAGCCCTTCCTCCCAAAGTTCTGTATTTATTACCTGTACAGTCGTTGATTTTGACAATGGAGCCAAGTGGTCAGAATGACTTGGACCTTTATGTTCTGTACCTTCCTGGTAATGAACATCATGATCGGCAACTGTAGAAAGATCCAGTGCCAAAACCCACTGCCAACTAATGGCATATCACTGGCTCTGTTAGAACTGCTCACTGGTGCAGCTTGGATGAAACCATTTCTTTTGTTGACAGTTATGAAATCGAAGGCAATTATGGGACACACTGGCCTAATGGTGGTTAAGCTGGGGATTCACCTCAAAATAGTTCAAAAGTGTTCACATGTCAGTCCATTGTTTCTTGTGCAAAGAGTCAACTTATCTTCTAATCTTTCAATCACACAGTTGGCCAGAGCCACAGTTAGGAACTCAGTCACTGGGATCCTAGAGACAGCGAACTATAGAATCAGTAAGAGGTAAGATGATTGCCATGCAACCAAAGCAAACAGGGTCTTTGATTGGCTTTGTTTGGCTTTGTAACCCTCGATAACTTGCCTACTGTCAAAACAGATGGCCAATCAAAAATAAAACCTGGAGGCTTTGTGTGTTGGCTTTGTTTGTGCTTGTCCTGTGATTTATCACGTTCTTTTTCTTAACACAGCTGGCTCGAGCAACAGTGCGTGACCCTAAAACGGGTGTTCTAACTGTAGCCAATTACAGAGTGTCAAAAAGGTAAGGTTTAAACAGAAAGCCATGGTTCTCTGGGTGCCGTAGTATAGTTTGATCTTAAAGGCATCTCAGAAGAATAAAAGGAGAAATGGCTTGTAGCATTCAAACTGCATGTGAGGATGTCAAGATGCAGATCTTAGTATTAGTGCAAAACCTGCTTGCAAATAACAAGCATCTCTTTCAACCTGTCACTGTTTCAGTAGCATTCAGGCCAATGTTCTTTTCTTTCTAATATTAGGCTTCACAAACTCAGTGACTGTACATTTGCAAAATCTGATGTGTAAGTCCCACTCCAGTGTAAACGTTCTTGAAGCAATATGAAATCAAATGGTCTATTTCTGTGCTATCGTTCAGCCCAATGAATCTTTACCAGTGTTTTATCTCCACTTAAATTTTCTGCTTGATCCCCACATCCTTTAATATTCCTCTTTCTTGAGCAAAGATATAAATTCTGTTCTACCATAATCTATACACCCTCGGGGGTGGGGGGAGTTCTCCAGCCTCCCAACCATGTGTTTCTTGACAGCGAGAGGTGGCATGCTATTCAGTGCCAGCAGCATTCTCTGGTCCTGCCGCTGTCAATGGGATTTTCCATTGGTGTCACTCCATGCCACCAGGAAACCCACGGAAGGCGGTGCATTGCCAGTGGGACCAGCAAATCCCGCTGGCGTGAATAACCGGAGAATTCTCCCCTCACCCCCTGCCATGTCAACAGGATTGTGACAGTGAATTCTGCCTTTCAACACCCTATGTTTAGCAAAATATTTAAAATCTGCCTTTTGAATTCTTTTGTGGAATGTGGGTATCACTCACAAGACTAGCGTTTGTTGCCCATCTCTAATTCCCCATGAGAGCAGTTGAGAGCCAACGACATATCAAAAGTTTAAAGTTTTAAAGTTTAAAATTTTTAAGTTTTTTGTTTGTATTTTAACATTGCAACCATTTGTTCCTCTCTGAGCTATCAGTTGTCATTGTGCGAGTTTGTCAGTTCCCATGTTCCCTGGCAGAATTATCACTGGATGACAGGTATTCTTCCAGTCACAATGCTCGAGAGATCAAAGAGGTGCCTGCAACCCAGATTTGGTTATTCCCCAACCAAAGATATAAAAATAGCAGCAGTAATGAAAGGGGGAATTGGGGAGAAGTGTACAGGCCCACGATGTGGAATATGCAGATTGAGAAAAGCAAGTGCAGAAAGTGAGATAAGTTGAGAAGTAGCAGATGACGCAAAGGGATTTTGAAAGGGAGGACAGTTTTACGATACTGGGGATGATTTAGATTGAGGGGGTTATAACACATAGGGAGTTGGTATAAACATGTGAGATTTAAGGTGGCAGATTTTAATTTAAAAATACATATTTTGGACCAGCCATTTAAATATTGTGAAATCAAGAATGGGTCAGAGTTTAAGCATCCTGAGTAACTCACTTCTTGACTCTGCAAAGCCTGTCCACTATCTACAAGGCACCAGTCAGGAGTGTGAAGGAATATTCTGCACTTGCCTGGCTGAGTGCAGTTCCAACACTCAAGAAGCTCGACACTATCCAGGACAAAGCAACCCCGCTTGCTTGGCATCTCGTCCACCACTTTCAATACCATTCCCTCCACCACTGACACACAATGGCAGCTGTGTGTACCATCTACAAGATGCACTGCAACAACACACCCAGGCTTCTTCAACAGCATCTTCCATACCTGCAATCTCACCTCCTAGAAGGGCAAGGGCATGGAAATACTGCCACCTGGAAGTTCCCTGCCAAGTCACTCACCATCCTGACTTGGAACAGTATCACTGTTCCTTCAGTGTCACTGGGTCACAATCCTGGAACTCCCTCCCCAACAGCACTGTCAGTGTACTTATACCACATGGACTGTAACGGTTCAAGAAGGCACCACCTTCTCAAAGACAATTAGGATGGGCAACAATGCTGGTTTGGCCAGCTTTGCCCACATCCTGTGAAAGAATATATATTTTCAAAATTAATTACCATCTTAAAGCTTAGGGTTGGAATTTTCCAGCCATTCAAATCCTGCCACTACAGCAAGCGAGGTTGGAGAATTTGGCACTCAGCCAAATCCCCATTCACTGCAGCGGGACCAGAAAATCTTGTCAGCGTGAATGGCTGGAAAATTCCACCCATTATATTTTTACCAATATGTAGTGGAAACCAAAGGATACAGAATTAAAATAATTGGCAAAAGAAATTTTTTATACAGAGTGAGTTGTTCTCGTCTGCGATACAATGCCCAAATTTTAGGAGAAGCAAATTCAGTGGTAACCTTAAGAAAAGGAATGGAATGACTGCTAGAAAGGAAAATTTTGTAGGGATATGGGAAAAGAGCACAGATGTGTGACTAATTAAGTAGCTCCTTCAAAGAGGCAGCATTAACAGAATGGGTTGAATGGCTTCCTCCTCTGTGCTGTATTATGCTATGTTTTCTTTCCCATGATAAATGCGATATTTAACCAGCACAATTCAACATCGGTTAGCTCACTGAATTTCAAACAGATCTTGTGACTACTTGGAAAAATTCTTGAGAAATGGCCATTATGATTTATACAGTGAGAAAGGTTGCCAGGTGCAAACTGACCATTATCAAGATCAACAGCAGATGGCAACATAAAGCTGTTTAAATAACTACGTTTTCTCTGGCACAGAAGTGTGATGCCTTTCTGCTGTTAAATATTTGACTAGTTAACAGATGTAGCTGCTGGTGAGTGGAGTTCAGTTTTTCCACATCTTTTGGGCTATTTTTCCAACATGCTTGACCTGTCAGTGAATGTGTACGTTAGAAGAATAAATCCAGTGAATGTCCTCCATTTGCGTACATATTCTGCTCCCTCGGGTCAAGTCTTGTGCATGGGCAAGTTCTGTCAGCTTGGATGGCCAGTCACGTTAGGAGTTCTGGATGTCTCATTTTGAGTTTTCCGAGATAGTGAAGGGTCACAGGCTACATTATAGGTTTGTGTGCCCACCAGGAACTGGACTGAAGACATTATAAGGAAACCATTATTGTCTCTCCAACATGGATTTTCTGGGTAAAAGTATGGCGTTAATTACACTCAGTTTCTCTCCTCCTCAAATTCATGGAAAGCTTTAGGAAGTTACTAAAGATTTTCCTGCATTAAATGGGTACCATCCTATTAGAAATTATGGCCAATGTATTTTAACTTGCGAAAACTAGGATCGGAGATGGCCAGTGCTCAAAGTACAGGAGACCACCAAGGTTAACAGGAGCAGATGGGAAGCCAAAGTAAACCGGAAATTAGTCATGTGTTTGACACCAAGCTTGTGTTTTGATGATAGAAAGTTCTGAATATTGCATGAGCCAGTAAGTAACTAATCCACACACTCTGGCATGATATTTGACCCTTGCTGAGCTAGGGACAGTACTATTGGTCCTGACATCTTGGGTTATGGAAGAGAAAATTGACCAGAGTTTCCATCTGGTGCAAGTGTGACTGTCTAAACATCTGCTGAGTACAGGATCAACTGTGATGGTTTCCGTTAGTCGAACAGGCTTCATTTGCTGTCAGGCCTCAAATGAAGCGTAACCATTTGGACAAGATAATGGAGAGTAAGCAGCATCCATGGGACTGCATCTCAGCAACAACTTGAGGTGAGGATGTGTGAAGGGAGAAAATATGTCAGAAAAAGAGAAATAAATTAAAATCATAAGCAAAGAGATTAATGATGGAGGGAAAACATTCCAAAAAGCAGCATTTATGGGAAAGTATGACTTAATTTCCACACCAAGAATAGAGGAAGAAGGAGGAGTGATCTGCTTGCGGCATAGAAGGAAGAGGTAAAGGCTCATGGGCCTACGGCCCACATCCATAAGAATAGAGACGCACTACAAAGATTGGAGACCAGGGCTGAGTGAGGGATTTCCTGTCACTTGATTTTTTTTTGTCTCCTGAACATTCTTGGATTTTATGAGGCGTGGGTGGCTTGCAAACACACAACATAGTGATGTGAACCATTGTGTGACAGATGCCAATTGCATGTGTAATTTTCAATATAAAAATTACACAGGTCATTTCTATTTTTCCCTGCCCCCATAACAAGAATTTCTCCAAATGAAAGCAGCATGAATGTGCAATGAGTTGCTTAGTGTCTAAAAGCAAAGAGTAGATTTATGTTTTGTGTGAGTGAGAGCCTTCAGTGTCTCATAAAAGAACATAAGTCCATTCTTTCTTTTTCAGACCCCTTACTGACTGACAGTACACTTCCTAAATGGCCTCAGCCTCCCTCCAGCACCCTCTCAGTCACCAACTTCAGGGAAACATTGAACTAGAGTTAATGCAGCCCATCACCATGGGAAATGTGATGGCCAGCACACTCAACATGGGATAGGCCCCATGTCAGTGTCCTGGCAGCAGCAAAACCTCCCTTGATTTAAGGATTACCAATGGTGGGATGGCTTTTAGGCTCCCTAATGAACACTAATGACATCCATTGTCCTTGAGCCCACTATAATTTAGTGGTGGCTCAGGATTTAAATCGGAGCCACATGGCTTTCTCATGGCATGGGAAGACCACCCAGCAAACCTTGTTGTAGTCAGGCACCCCTGTGCCTGCTGAGGAACCCAGCATCACACAGGAAGAGGTCATTGCCCTTGAACTGGCCATGGAACTGACAGGGGTTCACCACCGGTTCGCTATCCAGTAGACTGACAAAATCGTGGCCATTTTCTCAGCATCTACTTTGTCCAGTACCTTCAGAATTTTATACATTTCCATGAGATCACCTCTCCATTCTTTCTCACAAAAGAAGTGAAGTCTACTCAATCTGTCCGCGTCAGACATTCCCTCATCTAAGGAACCAGTCAAATGCACCATTGTATTCCCTCTGGGTCAAGTATATCACCTTCAATAAGGAGATCAAAACTGCATGCACTACCCTAGATTTGGCTATAATTGTATAATTATAGCAAGACTTCTTTACTCTTATACTCCAGTACATAACATTTGTCTTTCTGATTGCTTGCTGTATCTGAATTTCTGTGATTCATGTACAAGGACATCCAGGTCTCCCCTTACAACTTGCTAGCACTCCTAGTAAACTGGAGGCTGTATGATTCTGGCGCCTGGCAAAGCACCCTTCCTATAACCAGTAGCATTACATCGCACTGCGAAGGTGTCATTTTCATTCTGTGCTGTAGTGCAAAATGGACAATAGTGAATCAGCAGCCTGTTTTGCATAATGATGTCAATCCTGAGAGGATGTAAAATGAGTTGCTGATTCAACACATTTTACCCACACGTTCCGGCTGTAGGAGTTGTCATTAAACAGCAGGCACATTGGCAGATCACAAACTGATGAGCAGTATTCTTTGTGAACCTTATTAGGCATGCTACTGAAACAATGCACTCTTAATTTAATCTGAAACTTTTTACCAATTTGCCTCATCTTTCCTGATCTGGCAGTGCCAATTTGTCCATGGCGGACATTTCTGAAATGAAGCAAAATAAAGGTGGACCATATGAATTGCTGGTTTCAAGTTAAAAATGTGCACAGTATGTCGTTAGTCATTGTGATTCAGTCTATCACTATCTGTAACCTAATCTAATTTGTCACCATATCAGTCTATACTTGTGTCAGTTTGTTTTGCATCTTCTCCTGCTCAAAGGCAACATTACCTGTAAGAATTTCCTGCAGGTGTTTCTGTGGGAAATCGCTACACCAAATGAATTTAATTAATGATTTTAATTTTACAAAATTGTCAATCTATCTGGTCCAACTTTGAAGTCTGGATTCTGGAGATCATCAGCAGACTGCTGGTTATGCACTGTTGCTGTAACAGCATATCCTTTTATCATTCCTTATTGAATCTTCATATTGTTTAGCTTTTGGCCATGTACAGTCTCCGAGTTTGAATGCATCGCACAGTTGTGTTTTTTGCTCAGTTCTATTTTGTGTGTCACTTCCTGTCTGTAGTGCGTGGTTGGCTGACGACGAATATCCCGTTGTGAATCGAGTCAACAAACGAATAGGGGACATCACGGGCCTGGAAATGGAGACTGCAGAGTTACTTCAGGTACTCGGTTCAAATCTTGGAATCTGCAGTGTAAGATGGGCAAGGATTAGGAGCAATTAGCTTCATTCCCCTGCTGTAAGTCACGAAGTAAAGCAAATGCTTCAACTTGACCTTGCTAACACCGTCTTGAATGACAAATTTCCTCTACTGGAGGGATGCTGAATCGAGATATACCCACGGGTTATATTACATTCCTGAGAACAGAGAACTGTGCAGTACAGAGCAAGGCTATTCGGCTCATTGTGCCTGCGCTGGCTCTTTGTAAGAAGTTGGCTTTGTTAAATGAGGGCCGGCTTTCTCACTGCACCCTCCAATATGCAACACATCCAAACGAAAAGTGGTAGAAAATGCTTTTTGTCATCAAAGGGTTAAACGGATGGCAGGGGGTGGAGCAGGGCACATATAACTGAACTGCAAGTGAAGCCAACCACAGGTTTGAAAGTGTCATCGAGAATTCGCTCACGTAATGTTTTGCGGTCAGAAAGCCTCCTGTTTTGTGGTGTGATATTTATACCACAGCTAAGATGTGTTTCTGTGTAAACTGCTGGCTGTGTTCTGTCTGAGCACTCCAAAACCCTACAGCCTCTCACTGGTTTGTCTCTCTGTTGCAGGTGGCAAATTACGGAGTCGGAGGACAGTATGAGCCTCATTTCGATTTCTCAAGAGTAAGTGGCCATAACAGCCATTCCGGTCTAGAGTTTACAGCCTTAATCTCTTAGTCCGATTCTTACTCTGGAATGCAGCCATTCAGAATCGGAAACCTCAGGCCATGGTTTGAAGTTATATCACTGCCCAAAATTTAAAACTCAGTTTGCAATGAATGGCCCTTCCAAAATCTGAATCACGGATAAAAACATGGGACTAAAAGTCATTGTTGATTTATTTTAAACCATGGGATGGAATTTGTTGAAACTGGATGAAAATCTTGGTAAAATGGTGAAACCCGATCAGTTCAAACCACATGAAAGCGTTGACTCAGCTAATAGATATTATTTGTACTCTGCTGGATCATATTCATATAGTGTCCATTTATTCTGTGCTGACCCCTTGTTTTATCCTGCTGTCAGGATCGAAAACTTCCAAGTTCTCCTCTTGTTAGCTCAGATCCAGGTTGCCAACACTCCAGGATTGCCCTGGAGTCTTCTGGCACTGCAGTGAGCAACACCAGGGAGAAAACCCAAAGCGGCAGAGCAAATTTGTACATTTTATTAAACATGTTTTTGTGAGTTCTAAAAATATTTGAGATGAAGAAAAGGAAAAGTTTGACTGGGCAGGTAGGTTTGGGGGGACAGGGGGCTGCATGAGAGGTCACATGAAGAAACCTCCATGAATACGTCCAACCAGAGTTGGTAACCCAAGCAATATATAGTTTGTCACTCTGACCTATCCTCCCATCAGCAAATAGGAAAAGGAAGAAGCCAATTATCTCCTCAAGTGGACTTCAACCCGGATAAGTGTGTGGTGATCCATTTTGGCAGATCCAATGGGATGAAGCAGCAGTATAATATGAAGGGTACCATTCTTAGCAGTGTAGAGGATCAGAAGGACCTTGGGGTCCGGGTCCATAGGACTCTTAAATCGGCCTCGCAGGTGGAGGATGCGGTCAAGAAGGCGTACGGCGTACTGGCCTTCATTAATCGAGGGATTGAGTTTAGGAGTCGGGAGATAATGCTGCAGCTTTATAGGACCCTGGTTAGACCCCACTTGGAGTACTGCGCGCAGTTCTGGTCACCTCATTACAGGAAAGATGTTGAAGCCATTGAAAGGGTGCAGAGGAGATTTACAAGGATGTTGCCTGGATTGGGGGGCATGCCTTATGAGGATAGGTTGAGGGAGCTTGGTCTCTTCTCCCTGGAGAGACGAAGGATGAGAGGTGACCTGATAGAGGTTTACAAGATGTTGAGAGGTCTGGATAGGGTAGACTCTCAGAGGCTATTTCCAAGGGCTGAAATGGTTGCTACGAGAGGACACAGGTTTAAGGTGCTGGGGGGTAGGTACAGAGGAGATGTCAGGGGTAAGTTTTTCACTCAGAGGGTGGTGGGTGAGTGGAATCGGCTGACGTCGGTGGTGGTGGAGGCAAACTCGTTGGGGTCTTTTAAGAGACTTCTGGATGAGTACATGGGATTTAATGGGATTGAGGGCTATAGATAGGCCTAGAGGTGGGGATGTGATCGGCGCAACTTGTGGGCCGAAGGGCCTGTTTGTGCTGTGGCTTTCTATGTTCTATGTTCTATGTTCTAAGTCTGTTCCTCCATTCCATCCTTGTTCCACATTCCTTCGTAATTTTGGCTCACAAAATAAATCTTATCAATGCAGTTTTCAAATTTAAAATTGATTTATTGAGCATCAATTGGCATTTGCAGAAAAGAGATTCAAACTTCTGTCACCTTTCCTGGGTAGAACTGTTTCCTCATTTCAGTCCTGAAACTTCCGGATCTAATTTGAACATAATTTTTTCTAGAATTCCCAACCAGTGTAACTTGTTTCTCCAATCTACCCAATGGATTGAAAACAAATCAGATTGCACTATGAGATGACAATGGTGCTTCCCTACATAGGTGAGCTCCTACTACCTCACCTACAGCTAGAAGAGGGTTGAATTATTTCCTCCTAATGTAAGACTTATCTTGAAACCCTCCGTGAGTAAGAATCAAAGGACGCATTGAGATCAGAGTGATAGGCTATGGTAATGAGGCGGTTTTTAGCATAATACCTTAAGAAGGACATACAGGGAAGGAGTACAGCATAGATTCACCAGTATACATAGGGATAATCTGTTCCCCTTAATTAGTTTGGATCTGGAATGCGCTGCTGGAGAGGGTGGTGGAGGCAGATCCAATCATGGCTTTCAAAAGAGAATTGGATAAGCATCTGAAGAGAGAAATTGTGTAGAATTAGGGAGAAGGTGGGGGTGGAAGGGTGAGGAGTGGAACTAGTAAAATTGCCCCCTCAGACAACTGGCATAATGGGCCAATTGGTCTCCTTCTGTGCTGCAGCCCTTCTATGATTTTAGGAATCACTTTGATCCCTGATGCTATGTTGTACATACTTTTGTATGAAGTGATCCCCCCATCCCAGCCAGAAACAGGACCAGCTTTTGCTTGAGGGGATTTACTGAATCAGCATTCACCATGCCAGTCAATGATCTGTTCCACCTGTCAATTCTTTTTTGGGAAATACCTATATGAATGGAGTCGGGGGTGAAATGATTTGCCTTGTGTGAGCAGTGTGTGTGAGACAGAAGGGCTCAAAATGAATAAGGTCAGGAGGAGAGCGAGCGAAGGTCATTTGTTGATTCAGTAAGTGGTTACTTGTAGCTCAGCTTTAATGTGTTTCATCACTTATATCCAGTTCCAACAATGGCTCCTTAACTGTTAAAAAGGATGATCTCATAGCTTCACAATTGGGTCTTTCATGGAACCTCTTCATTTTGACTTCCTGTAGCAAGGAAAGAAAGGCAAAAGTAAGCAGATGCATGTCTGTCGAACGCTAGTCATATTCACTGAGGGTCAGTGGTTGAGCAGGAAGAAACATTCTTTAAACAATTAAAGAAACTAAACCACAATATCGTTAAAAAGACAAAGCGGCCATCAATTTGAGTTTGTCATCCAGTTAGGATCTTGCTGCTGTTTGTATCTTTTCATTCAGCCAGTTATTCCTCGAGGCAGAAAGCTCTCAGCTCTCTGAGAAAGACATTTTATTGACCCATTCCTTGCATCAGCAGGAGCAAAAATAAGAAGCAATGGGCCCGGTTCTCCGACCTCGCCCGCAGCCGGGAATCGCTGGTCCCATTGCAGCGAACGGAAATTTGGCTGAGCGCCAAATTCTCCGCTCTCACTGGCTGCGGAAGTGGGGAGTGAATGGCTGGTGAATTCCGCCAATAAATACGCACTAACTGTTGCAATCGCTTAAAACTACCTCCTTGCCAGAAGCAGCAAGTTATCCTTTGCTTAGTGTCTTCATGTTTTAATGCACTTCTTGTCGTGAATGAAGTGTTCATTGTCCACAGTGAACTTTGTCCAGTTTCAGAGTTTTGTACGATCCAAGTCTTCTTTTGAACTTATTGTAGGTCTTAGGCCATCAAGATACTTGAATAACAACTCGTGCAATGATTTCCTCCATCGCCCATTAAAACAGTCCTGCTGCTGTCTTGTGTGGGACCTTTGAAAAATTTGGTACATTCTTGTCTTTTAAATACACCTGTTACTGCTGTACACAAACCTACCTGGCTGAAAACTCTTGCAGATAGATTTTGCAGGAACCCAAAAATCTAAAAGTGCTGACTTCTCCAAACAATTTCCAGATGCTACTTATCAGTCTGATCTCTGAATTAATTGAGAACCCCTTGATAGAATTACATCTGCATATCATCATGCCCTGATTTTAGAACATAGAACATAGAAAAAATACAGCACAAACAGGCCCTTCGGTCCACAAGTTGCACCGGTCATGTCCCTACCTACCTAGGCTTATATATAGGCTTACCTATAACCCTCAGTCCTATTAAGTCCCATGTACTCATCCAGAAGTCTCTTAAACGACCCTATCGAGTTTGCCTCCACCACCACGAACGGCAGCCGATTCCACTCACCCACCACTCTCTGTGTGAAAAACTTACCCCTGACATCTCCTCTGTACCTACTCCCCAGCACCTTAAACCTGTGTCCTCTCGTAGCAGCCATTTCAGCCCTGGGAAAAAGCCTCCGAGAATCCACCCAATCTATACCTCTCAACATCTTGTACACCTCTATCAGGTCACCTCTCATCCTTCGTCTCTCCAAGGAGAAAAGACCGAGCTCCCTCAACCTATCCTCATAAGGTATGCCAACCAATCCAGGCAGCATCCTTGTAAATCTTCTCTGCAGCCTTTCAATCATTTCCACATCCCTCCTGTAATGAGGCGACCAGAACTGAGCACAGTACTCCAAGTGGGGTCTGATGAGGGTCTTATAAAGCTGCATCATTATCTCCCGACTCCTAAACTCAATCCCTCGATTGATGAAGGCCAGCACACCATACACCTTCTTAACCACCTCCTCTACTGCGAGGCCGATTTAAGAGTCCTATGGACCCGGACCCCAAGTCCTTCTGATCCTCTACACTGCTAAGAGTCTTACCCTTGATATTATACTCCTTCATCCCATTTGACCTGCCAAAATGGACCACTACACATTTATCTGGGTTGAAGTCCATCTGCCACTTCTCCGCCCAGTCTTGCATCCTATCTATGTCACGCTGCAGCTTCTGACATCCCTCCAACCTATCCACAACACCACCATTTTCACCAAACCCCTTTTCAATAGTCTGAATGATTTGTTTCATTGCCATGTTCAATTTCATCTGTTGTTGCAAATAAAGACGAGAGAGATTTATGTTATCCAGGTGTGCTGGCAATGAAGTCCGAGTGCTTTGCAAATTGAAATGCTTCATTTGAGAATTAGATGTGGTATTGATTCTTCTAGTCTCATACGGGCATCTGGAGATGTGTACATTCTCCCAATCTCCAAACCATCAAGTGGAACTTCCAAAATACTTTTTTCTGGATTTCTGTGATGGATATTGGGACATCAAACTAGATCTGTCATGTTTAACCTATCATAAGGGTGTTGTAAATCAAGAAAGCTATGGTTCTGAATGTGTCTCAATCCATAGCAAATTCTAGGAAATTCTGTCCGTGTAGGATTTCCTAAATTTTATGAGAAATCTCCAGAGATCTGGAAAATGAACTACTCATCTTTAAGAATGATATTTCATTACATCCATGTCCAGGCAATGCCTGGGAATTATAGGGGAACATTCCTTAGTCCGATTGCCTTGACAGACTGTAAATGGAAAGGGGTTTTGTACAAACTTGACTATTGATCAGCTGTCTTCTCCAGTATTAAGGCATGATTGAATAGTAAATTGAACAATAACGTTAAATCTTTAATCTCCTCCAGTCCAGTTGCCTGTCATCAGCTAAAGGGTATTGGCCTATGATTCCTAGTCAATGGTTGAATGAAACCTGGGGTTGTGATGGGCTGGCATCTATCTATTCATATCATTGAGCACGACTTTAACTATTTCTGTGTAAAATGGAAAAGAAAAAAATCTATTAAAACACAAGTTACTGTCAACAAAGCAAAAAGTTTAAGCCTGATTTGTGCCAGTCGAACAATCATCAACTATGGTTTGTAGCCATGCCTGAGTGTAATCAAGGAGTCCGAAGACTTCAGCAGTGATCTCACTGGTTCCCAATCGCTATGCGATGAGAGCTCAGTCGCACAGTATTGAGTCATTGTTCAATTCCATTGCCTGTCTATATTCAGCGTTTAACCAATTCACTGTCACAAATCCATGTGAAAGTTGGAATAAAGTGTGTTTCTTGAGAGAATATTTATTTGATAAAATTCCGATTGATCACACTCCGGTTTCCATCCCGGGTAATGCTGAGTTCAGTGAAACCTCCTTTTGTGTCAGGTGAAGAATAGACATCCGTTTGCATCATTGTCTGAGGCACTGACTCAATTGGTTCAAAATTAGTAAACCAGAATTTCACATCCAACTTTCTGCTGGGATTTGTGTGGTGAAAACAGCCAATGAGGGTTTAAAGCCTTAAGAGGAGGACATCTGGGATAAACTTGTTTTTTCAAAATAAAATCTGTTGCAGCGCCCTTTCGACAGCAATCTTGCGACGCTGGGGAATAGACTAGCCACCTTTCTAAATTATGTAAGTACCCATGAGTGGTCGTCCATGGTGTGTGCTCTTGCTGTGTGTGTATTCATTTTCATTTCATTTTATAGAAAGAGGAACCTGATGCTTTCAGAGAATTAGGCACTGGGAATCGTCTTGCCACTGTATTAAATTATGTAAGTATGTGCAATGATCAGTTGGGTAGGAGGTACACTTAATAACCAAATTAATCAGCAGGTAAGCTAATCCCATCATTCTTGGGTGTCCAGTATGGTTTTATGGCTTCTTGTGCTCTTCAGCACGAGAGGAGCTGAAGGTGAGGGAAGAAATTCCTGCTATTGCCTCTGAACACATTGGATCCATTGGATGCTGGCACATCCATAAGGGACCCTGCTCAAATTTCTGTCTAGTCATTCAAAAAGAAGAGAAAATTGACTGTGCAGGATTGACTTGCATATGATTTTCTTACTTTGTTTTACTGTAAGCACAGTGTAGTAGGCAATCTAATATGGACTTGGCAACAACTGAAAAATCTGTCCCCATATTTGGATATAACATCCAGTAATGGTAGCAAATATTTTCTGGATGTGCATTGTGAGGTTGCTACATTCCCCTTGCCAGCCATCCAAAACACAAAGTGTAACATGTACATTTGAACCACTCCAATATTTGTACGCCACATCTCTCATTTCAGAGTGCTTTACAAAATGGCACAGTTAAACATGAAAGTGAGCTTGAAGGAATGAATATAGGGTGTGAGGCCAAATACACAATTGAAAAGACAGGTTCCTAGCAAGCATTTGATGGCACAGGGAAAGTCATTCAGGAAGTTGGTGTTGCAAGAGAATGCCAAAGGTAGTGAAGCAGAGGAAGGAACAAACAAGAAGCAGAGGAAGGAAGAGAGCAGGCAGTGACATAACATAACTGAAGATTCCTCAAGTAGGTTTGAGTGAAATTGCCCCAAAACCATCTGTATAATCTCCCAGTTGGGATATAATGGTGTTGAAATGTTAGAGTTACATGAGGTAACAGAATGATATAGAACTTAAAAGTACAGAAAAAAGCTGTCATTCCCTTGCAAACTTTCTGAAGAAGTGATCCACTTTGTTCCATTTTCTATTTTTTTCCAATAACCCTTTGACATTGGAACACAAGTTTGCTTGAGACTCTTGTGGTGACCTTACATTGATAATTTCCCATGAGCAGTGCCTGCACAGGTACACTAAACAAACAACAGCATAAAGGAGGTGAATTTTATGCTTCCAACAGTATCTGAGACCCAAATTTTAATGGATTCCAGTTCCTGCCAGAGGAGGTGGGGTAAACATGGACCTCTAGTTCTGATGGGTCCCCAGTTAGTCCGACAGGAACTGGCAGCACACTGTAAGGTGGAGGAAATGGAAAGAGCAGCTTCGGGCTACTGGCCTCTAATTGAGGACTGTCCCGCTGCCCTCAACCCGCAGCACTTTATCCAGTATCATAAAATGCTATTATGAGCTGTCAGAAAGGAAGCTTTCTGTTTGGCCTGAATCCTAAGGAGTTCTGGTACAGTTTTAATGTTAATCAAATAACTGATTGTGGTGATTGGCAGCAAAGCATGGATATATTTGTATTAATAAATAATGAATGATGTGAGTGGTTTACCTCCTGAATACAGTCTTCCAAGCATCCATTATCAGTGGAAAGGATGTTAATAATTCAACAAATAAACTTTGAATCTTTCCTGGCTCCCTGTTCTCTATAGGTTTTTGCTTTTACAAGGAAAAAGTTCTGTATTAATATTTTAAAATGGCTTGCTGATGCTGAAATATTGACTGTTTAGCTGGTCATAAAAAAATACACATCTATACAAGCAGACTCCATACCTGTCTGCCTATAATCTGGTCCACTATTTAGAGTGGCCCAAAGCAGCACTGTGCACAATGCCCCAAAGCACAGGAAGCCCCCCATCAGTTAAC
Organism: Mustelus asterias; assembly: GCF_964213995.1. NCBI lineage: Eukaryota > Metazoa > Chordata > Chondrichthyes > Carcharhiniformes > Triakidae > Mustelus > Mustelus asterias. Next base: position 15,925,479 of record NC_135816.1, read on the forward strand.
ATAGCATTTGTATTTTGCTTTCAGCTGATTTTTGTAATACACACTTTTCACACACTAATCGCACGTTTTTACTGAGTTGTCAATGTCCGACTGCAGTGGGCGACTTCAGGACATTGTGGGAACTTTACCCATTTTACAAGTCCACCTGAGGAGTGAATTCAAGAGCTGCCTAGCATTTATTAAAGGTGGAAGGAAAGATTTGCAGTGCAAAAGCTTGATGAAACTTCTTAGCGGCACACTGAGATACTACCCCAGAAGATGGAGAACTAAAGATGCTTTTTGTATTTGATGTTTGGATCACAAGAATGTGACCTTTGTGAACTGACCTGCTACATTTACATTGCTTAAACATTTATTTTTCTCAATGGCCTAATTGAGGGCCTGTTAAAATAGTTCTGGCAATGCCATACATGGAGTGTCGAGACATGGCTCCCCCACACCCTGAACTACAGAAGCATAAATATAAAAATGCCTTATACGAACATACATAATAGAATTAGGAGCAGAAGTGGGCCATTCGGCTCCTTGAGCCTGCTCCGCCATTTGATACGATCGTAGCTGTTCTGTTTGTGTTTCAATTTCCACATTCCCATCTACCCCCAATAACTTTTAATTCCCTTGCCTTAAAAAGTATTTTTAAAATGACGACTCAATCACTGAACTCAGATCCACGTGATTGGGCCAAATGCAGTTATCTATCCTCTATGACAAGGAATGTAGCCTCTATACATGTACCATCTCATGAACACATCTGATGTGCTCACTTGATGGGCTGAAGTGCCTGTCCTATACTGTATGACTATATAACTCGCTATCCCTCGGTATGCCGTTGTTAATTAGCGGCATGTAGAATCGAGAGTGCAGTAACAATTCCTGTAAAAGTTTGCATCCTCTAAGAAACCAAGACTGGACCTTAATGCTGGCAAATAGAGTCTTTCTTTAGACCTACACATGGAAGTTATTTATTTGTCACTAAGAAAACATATGCCAAAGCATAGTAATGATTATTTAGTGCATGCTGTCCAATTTCTTTCAAGTTGGATGATCCAGATGCACCCTTCATGTGCTGACATTACAAGCAGCTTTCTCCCACTGACGTTATGCCTGATCTGTGAATAGGTCCAGTTATTGCTACTGAATCTTCACTTCAAGCGATTGTGAAAGTGAAGTAACTGTTCATCATCTAATAGGGGATCGTTCCCTCATTTTTACATTTCAAACTTTTTCCATTGCAAATTTTTTTATATCTCTTTAATCGTTATGCACTGCTCCTCAAGAATTGCCTATTCGCCAAGCAGCCAGATCCATGTGCTTATAGTCATCCTATACTCTCACTATCTTGCAAATAGTGTCACTTGACTCATTCTTTCTCAGAAGTTCAAAAGGTTATGGAACTCCAAACCACCCACAGTCTTTTATTCCTCTGACAGTCTTGAGTAATTTAAAAGCTTAGAGATGAGGTAATTTTCATCATCATTGAAAGGGAAGGGGTGAGATGAAAAACTGATGGGAGGCCTCCCATTGACGTCAATGGAAAGAAAAATTGACTTGTGTATAAGATATAGTTAATCCGCCACCACCAACAATAACTTGTATTTGAATAGTGCCTTTAACATATTAAAACATCACAGTGTACTTCATTGGACCATAGAATCTCTCAAGTGCAGAAAGAGGCCATTCGGACCATCAAGTCTGCATTGACTCTCCAAAAGAGCATCCCACACAGGACCTCCCCTCCACTCTATCCTCATAATCCCACGTGTTTACCATGGCTAATCCACCTAACCTACACGTCTTTGGATACTTAGGTGCAATTTAGCATGATCAATCCACCTAACCTACACATCTTTGGACTGTGGGAGAAATCTGGAGCACCTACAGGAAATCCACGCATATATGGAGAACGTGCAAGACAGTCACCCAAAGCCAGAATTGCACCAGGTCCCTGGCACTGTGAGGCAGCAGTACTAATCACCGTGCTGCCCTAGGAGCTCTATCTATCTATCTGACACCAAGCCACATGAGACATTAGGACAAGTGGCCAGAAGCTTGGTTTTAAAGCTTGTCTTAAAGGAGGAAAGAGCAGTGATGGGGTTTAGGGAAGAAATTCCAGAGCTCAAGGCCTCGCCAGCTAAAAGCACAGCTGCCAGTGGTGGACCAGTGGAAACTGCGGATGCACAATAGGTTAGAATCAGAAGAATACAGAGATCTTGGGAGGTGTGGGGCACCAGGAGGCTACAAGAATGGAGAGGGGCAAAATCATGTAGAGATTTGAAAACCATGATGAGAATTTTAAAATTGGGGTTTTGCCACAACAGGAGCTAATGTATCATCCAGGCTGAAGTTACCCATTTGGAGTCACTATTCCGGACACTCCTACCACCATAATTCATGTATCTCTGTCAGCACGTCCTTCCATTCCTTTCTTCTTCAAGTTCCTATCTTGGCTTTCCCTTAAATGCATCTATGTTATTCTCTTCAACCAGCATTACAGTGGAAAAGACTTGTTGAAGCAATGGAGGCTTTGCATTTCGATACAGTGGCACAGTTACAGCTAGATGCCAGTTCTAGTTTTTTTCTCAGAAGTTGAATGCAACCATTTGGAAATTGTGCTGGTTCACATTCTACAGAAATACGACTCTTGTCACCTTTGTCATTGGTAAACCTGCAGTTTGCTGGGATGCTACAAGCTCACCTCAGCCTCTCATTAAACCTGGACCTTTTCCTGTCCACATTCCTTTGTCCATTTAAAGGAACCACAGGATTCTGTGCAGTTGCATTTTGCTGTGTCAATCTCTAAATAAGTAGAGCAAGCAGTTACCCTTCATTTCCATTTTCCACCGTCTTCTCCGGAAGGGCTACAGCTCCAGGGTTCCGGAAGTCCTCGTTGGTTATCTGTTAACCTATTCACTTACCAGCAGCCTGTTCGATCATAGGAAAGGAACAACAGATACAGTTCTCTCCTGAAGGTCCTCCTGCTTTCTAATAGGAGTCAGTGGACAGCAATCACGTGTTTAACACTTTGCTTCCCAAAGTGCTTCATAGGTTTTTTGCAGTGGCAGATCAGAGATTTAGATTATTGTTCCCCACCCTCACCCCCAACCCTGCTCTGCCTTCCTGGCCAAACATTGTTGAAGCCAGCTGCTGCTATAATCAATTTAAATCATTGACCCCCAGCAAACAGTCAAGACCACCAGAAAAGGAGAAGAGTTTTTTTTGGGCGGGTGGAAATGAAGGTTTAATATCCATCCAGAGACACAAGCTGTCATTGTATTCAGCTGCTATGACGTACAGAAATGCTATTAACATCCACGCTGAAGCTAACGTAAATAAACTTTCCATATATATTTGGTACTCGACTCCACCTCCCTACAAACTAATTTTGATCACATCAGAAAATGCCCTGAAGCTTGTAATGGGACCACAAAAGCTCCCATGTTTAAATAACAGTGGCCAGAAACCCTGCTGCAATCTGTTGCCTCATTTCCTTGTTTTCAGTATGGTTAATATTAAAAATAGTTTCCCTTTTATCTTTCTTGAGAATCGGCGTCACCTAGACAGCGCATCCTTCGAAAGGGAAACTCACGTGGAAGTACTCAGAAGTGCTGTCTTTTCACAAGAATGAACATTCTCCCAACTGAAATGAGCAGAATTTGGCGGCAGATGGCCCCTGGTAATTGACTCTTAGCGGCTTTCTGGTTGAGAGGAAGATACGTTTTCCTCTCATACTACTGAGCTGGTGATTCAAGTCATGCAGGGTGAAGTACGGAATGATTGTTAGTGCATTTGAAATTAAGTGGTTACTGTTAAGTGAACAGAAGAGATTTGCTAGAATAGTGCCATGGGTAAGGGATTACAGTTACATGGAGAGGCTGAAGAAGCTGGGATTGTTCCTCTTGGAGCAAGGAAGCCCAAGAGGAGATTTGACAGAGGGTGTTTAAACTGAATAAATAAGGAGAATTGCTTCTAATGGCTGAAGAGTCATTAACGAGGGACCACAGATTTAAGACAACTGCCAGAAGAACCAGAGGTGACATGAGTAAAAACTGTTTTATGGGGAAAAGCAGTGGAGTGGGACTAACTGGATCACTCTTCGAAAGAGCCTATGCAGACTCGATGGGCTGAATGGCCTCGTTCACTGCTGTAGTATTCTATGGCCCAAATTGGGATTGTCCAGTCCCGCTGATGGTACCCCCCCTCCCCCTACAGCACATTCCCTGGCAGCAGAAGAGGATGCGGGATACACCAAACCTGTAGACATCAGTGGGACTAGAAGATCCTGCCACTGGCCAATGGCAGGCCGCTGCCACAAAACACCGTTGTGGAGGGGTTGAAAGTCCAGCCCTATAGCGCTATTATTCTCCTCCTCCTTCACTCCCTCTCCCCAATCCTGGTGATTTCTTTAAGACAAATTTCACTGGCTCCTTCTGAATGAATTATAGGATTGCTTAGTTTAATTGTCCACTCCTTTCAAGTCAACCGATTTTCCTAGAATCTTGAAGGCTAACCAGATAAGATAGCCCAGCAGTCAGGTAGGTAGAGCAGCACGCAAGAGTGACATAAAATAACAGGGAAACTTGAGATTTGGTGAGATTAAGCCACTAAAATCTCATCAGCCTGATAGCATTGGTGGGGAGGGGTGGGTGAATGCTGGAGGGAGTTACTTGGGGAATTTAATGATGGTATAAGCTTACCGTCCCCAATGAGAGAGCATTTATGGTGATTGTGGACAAGTCAAATGGCAGGCGGAGAGGAGATTGAAAAACAAACTTGAATGGAAGTGGCATAAATTTAGATCCGTTGAAGCAAGTGGGGTAAAAGGCATGTAGGAATTGGTGACCAATGATCGTGTCAGCTGTATTCAACAGGCATTTGAGCCTTGTGTACCCTCCTTTAAGGTTTTTAACTCTAATTTTGCATGATTTTGCTGGAGTTTATGATAATGTGCAAGATAACACCTATGATGTAATTTGATAATTTTTCTCATTGCATGTGTATGCATCAGTGCCTGGGGATTTTTATATCCAACATGTTTAATCCTTTTTTTAAAAAAAACATTTTGCATCTTATTATCTTTGTGCTGAATTGATACTGCAGCAATGGAGTTTTAAAAAAACAGCAAACAGCAGTAGCTGGAGTCCTGAAATAACAGCAGAAAATGCACATTGAAAAGCCAGCATCAGAGAGAGAATGATAGGTTAGTGTGTTGGGTAGTACCTGCCATCTGGTCAGCTCAAAGAATCCTCTTTAAAGGACTGACCTCCAATATAAAGGGAGGAGAGGGGGACTACAGATCAAGGTGTTGACATCCATTTTCACAGAGAGATAGGGCCCAACCTCAGCTCACTCAAAGCATTTTGAGTTAAAATCAGACCCATCAGTTACATTGTGCACTGTTACAAAGTCATGACTAATTCATTTAGTTCAGATACGATTTGAAGAGGAACCAGAGCATATGTATCCTGTGATTTGCCTTGTAAAACAACAACTTGCATTTATATAGGGCCTTTAATGTAAGAAGGTATCTCAAGACATCTCACAGAAGTATAATGCATGCATATTGGCATGGGGTCAAAGAAAGAATTATTAACATGTGCACTGCACACAGTAAGGATTTACGAACTAGCCCACCCGAGATCCGTAATTCGGCCTTCAAAGTCGAAGCAACTTGGTTTTATTGGAGCCAAACTTTCTTATTCGCTGACTTGTCTCTTTTGGGTTTTGTAGGTCTAAATATCTGGGATGGGTTGTTTTTGAGTTTTTATCTCATTGCTGATTGAATCCGGAATCAAAAATGACTTGTAACTTTTCTCCTCATCCCTCCTGGTTGCCTTGGATGCATCCTAGCTTCTCCTCAGTAGTGTCATGAAGAAGCTTTCCAATGTGACCGCGCACCTTTTGACAGATTTGTCTGCCACACTACCTTCCTCTATTGATCGTTCCCACGTTGTTTCCGAAATCCGGGGGGGGAATTTCACAGTAACTTCATTGCAGTGTTAATGTAAGCTTTACTTGTGACTAATAAATAAACTTTAAAACTTTTAAATGTTCGATCTCCTCCCCCTTCTCTCAAAAAACGACCATAGCACTCAGTTTGTGGGCCGTGATTCACCCTCGCCACCAGTTATTATGTTTGGGTCTTGTTTGTAATGTATAAAAAGACTATGAGGTAGACCTGTAGAACTTAACAAGGGAGCAGATTATTTCAGGTCTCTGTAGCTTCAGTCAGTCCTAGACTGGCTCCGGGGTCATCTCGTCTGCACTCTTAAAGGGACAGCATGTGGTGGACCATAGATGGTTACCACTATGGGTACTGAACCATAGATGGTTATCACTATGGGTACTTGTACATATGTTACTCTTGTTACTGTTGGGGTTAGGGTTGGGGTGTTCCACCTGTTGGTATTGTTCTGTGGTACACTCCGGTTGGCTCCGCCTACCTATAGGAGTATAAAGGTCACTGCACTGCCTAGTGACCCTTTAGTCTGGGATTGTATTGTTAAGCAGTATGCTCCATTCTTGTTGCTAATAAAAGCCTTTATTTCCTGGGTACGATCCAGCCTCCCGAGTGAATTAATCGCGCATCACAGCACACGCCCCAACCTACATATATCGCAACCTGTAGTGAGTAACTAATTTAAAAAGACTCTGATGCTGGCTTTACCCTGTGCTTTTCAAGGTGTTTCAATTTTTGATACTGTGTACCATTTTTAATTTTAAAAAATGCATCTTATTCTTATGGAGAGGAAATGTCAAAACAGACTGGGCTGAATCTCTTCTTTCTGTGTTATAATTTTTATGTAGAATCATGCAGATTTATATATTTTTTTAAAGTGTTGTGATATGTGCAAAACTTTCAGGAAATCATGCCCAACAACTGTTGGTGTAAAATGCACAGGGTAAATGCTAGGTTAATATGACCTTCCTTTGATGCAGGGCATTTGTGCAGGTACTGAAATCAAGTGTTGTGTATCATGACTGTCTTTCATTGCTGAATCTATTCCAATAGTTTCCCTTATGATGGCTTGTCCAACCGTTAGGAGGAATGGACTTTTTTTTTACTCACTGCTGCTCAGGGGTGTTTACTGCAATGTTGTTTCAGCACTTAGAAAGTTATTTCTTTATGTCATGCTTTTTGTCAAACGTTGAATTCTTTGTGTAATGTCTATAGCTCTGTTGATGTCTCAGTGTTCAATATCTGTCCTGTTGGCTGCCCAGTGCCAAAATTTGCAACATCCATTAACTGTTTCTTGTTTCATACATTTTTTGAATGCAGCATTTTAGAAATCTTTTATGTTTATAATATCTGATCTCAACTTATCTCAAAGTAAATACTCATTTAATTCATTTTTAAAAGGCTTTTTATGAATTCAATAAAGCTTATAAGTTTCGGGTAACAGCATACAGTATTTTCAGATCCATGTAGTGCAGACTATAGCAAATATCAATAAACTTTTTGCGTTTCTTATTGGAAAGTAAGAGGATCAGTACTTTTCTTCTTCAGCCAGAGCCTTGCACTGGGAATGGCAGAGTGGATAAGGTTAGGACTTTGGGGGTATGTCATTTTTTTGGATACCGATGTGAACCATGGGGAGATGGGTTCTCTTTCTTGGTTACAGAACCTATCGAGCAGAACTAAACCAAGCACTGGCCAAAGGCCAGCCATCCTTCCTTACCGTGGCCTAGCTTGTCGAGTTTCCAAATGTTCACTCAATCTGCCTGAACTCATGCCAAAGGTCAGTGTGCCATTTAGTGGTAAGGTCCTTATATATATATGGTCCATATATGCGGAACCAGTATTTAAAGCCTCAGTAACTGAGAACTTATAATTCACTGAGTCGATGTTCCAGTTCCAAATTCACAAATCTGTAATTCAACCTTATTATCTTTAGGCTAAAATTTCTAGGTTTTGGGAGGCAATAGCCGATTTGGGTTTACAAACACAATCCAGTGAGCCCTGCTAGCACGCACACATACTAATTTCGTGACAGCAGTGGCTTTGGCAGTGGTCATATTCGCTGTCCAGACATTCACACAAAGAGTAGAGATGTGCAAGGTACCTGCAGTTGCCCTGGGAACTCTCTCCAGCAGGGACTCCATGCCCGAGGAAGAGGGTTAACAAAAAAGTCCTAATGAAGTAAAAAGAATAATTTGGGATGATGCCAGCCTGAAACCACTAACACCTAGGTGTGGGTGATGGAGGTTTGGCCTTCCCTGCACTAAACTCTCAAGCATAGCTGTGCTGCTGTGTGGCTCTGCGGTGTGGAAGCCAGGCACCTACCCACTTCACGAGCTGATAGGTTCATTGCTGAGCCATTATTGCATGTTTCTCTATTACCCCACAAGGCCAGGACAAAACTCTACATGCAGTGGTACCCATGGCCAATTTCTCAACCACAGGTGATGCACCAGGTGAAGTCAAGGGCGATGGAGCTGTGAGGGAGAAATACCCAGGAAAAACAGAAGGACACATACCTAGATTTAACAAGAATAATGAAATTAAAAAGCACTTCAGGTCAGTTAAAATCTGACAGAGAAAGCTGGGGTGGTGATAGCTGTGAGCCTTCATCAGAGATTCAAACAAAAAATTAGGGCCTTTTTATGATGTGAGATTCCTAGGCAGGAGTTTGTGCTGCATTCTTTTGGTCATTTGCCAAGCTATGCTGTCTATTGTTTTATACGTGTTACTTATCACATTGTTGACTGTGTGCAGCTTCAGTCTCTGTAATTGCTGGGTTATGTTGCATCAGCTGCATGCGTTTAACGTAACAGTTTCAAATCAAGATTTCCATAGCTTCAGCTGTATTCATTTAACATGAAAGCAGCCTCTCAAATCAGTCATTTGGCACCGTATTTACAAATCTGTTTGCAATTCTCTGTACCAGATGAGTGATGTTCCTGCAGGAGGAGCCACGGTATTTCCTGACTTTGGTGCTGCCATATATCCAAAGAAGGTAACTGTTACACAAGCTTTGCATTGCTAATTAATTGTTTGTTTTCTGTGTCTGTGTGAAGTGAATGGGTAAGTGTCCTGTTGAAACTGTGGGAGATTGACCTGGTTGCAATTATTTATTCTTCCTTCATTAGCAAAAGTCAATGATTTTCCTCAGTGCTATTACTATGCCTAAAACTGTCACTAAATTAGATCTTCTGAAATGTCCCCACCTCCTGATACATCTCACCTGTCAAAACTGGGTCTCTGCACATACCTAAGGCTAGGGAGACCAGGATCTGAAATGTTAGTATAACTTCAGACCCACTCACTACCACCAAAATTATAAGCTCACGCAGAGATTAAGAAAAAATACAGCAGGAATGGCAAGTTTCCTTTAATACTTTAAAGATTAAATCTGGAAAGTGATTAAAAATCAATGCTTGTTTCACTTTGTAATTGAGAATTATGGAAGAGAAGCCTGATTCAGGTGATGGAATTTGATCGTAATCATTAATTAACAGGAATAAAACCTTTTTAACACATAGGGGAGTGGAAATCTGCAATTTGATAAGGGATTTGATGCAAAAGAGGGTAAATTGAATTGAGGTACAGATCAACTTTATCTTGTTTCATGGCAGAACAGTTCCAGGGGCTGAATATCCTCCCCTTGTTCTGATGACCATGTTTGAAACCAACTCATAGGTGCAAAGTCTGGCTTTTAGCAGGTTGTGCTATACTGGCCATCCCACAGAAAACTCACAATTCTATTGACTGGACTAGGTTTGAATCCAAACACCAGATAAGGTTATACACTCGTGCTACTGTGGTCTATATATTAAGGAAATGTTCTGTCACCTCTCCCATTGCCTGGATTAGATTCCAGTCTTGTTCCTAGCAATATCAAATGAGTACACTTGAGTGCACAACAAGGCACAGGTCAGGAGTGTGATGGAATATTCTCCACTTACCTGGACAAGTGCAGCTCCAACAACATTCAAGAAGTTGGACACCATCCAAGGCAAGGCAACCTGCTTGATCGGCACCCAATCCACCACCTTAAACAATCACTTCCTCCACCGCCAGTGCACATTGGCAACAATGTGTGATATATACAAAATACACTGCAGCAACTCACCAAGGCTTCTTCAACAGCGCCTTCCAAACCCATAACTTCTAGCACCTGAAAGGACAAGGGCAGTAAATGCATGCGAGCATCACCACGTGCAAGTTCACACACCATCATGACTTAGAAATATATCACCATTCCTTCACTGTCGTTGGGCCAAAATCCTGGAATTCGTCAACAACATTGTGGCTGTACCAGTACCAGGTGGACTGCAGCTGTTCAAGGTGACTCGCCATCACCTTCTTGAAGGCAATTAAGGATGGGGACAAATGTTGGCTTTGACAGCGATGCTCACAACCCATGAAAAAAACTGAATGTACTTCTCTCATCCCAATCGTAACAGAACGGGACATATTTTTTGATGATATGAAATCTTTGTTTAATCAAAAATGTATTCCATTTTATTACAACTGGGATGAGAGGAGTGTGCAGCTTCTCTAGCTCCATTACTCAAAAGGATCCACCATTAGTTTAAAAGTTTAATTCACCAATTATTTACCTTCAATGTTATTAGACTCAGAATAAAATACATTCACCAGGCTTTTTCAATAAACTCAGAATTATTTATTTAGTATGAAACAAAACTTCTCAAATGGCTTTTTGGTTAAGACACAATTTGTAATCTGGAATTGTAACTTTCTATCCCTTTTCAAATTTACCAGCACATACACACACACATACATAAAAAGGACAATTAAATGAGGCTCTCTGCAGAGATGGGCAATTGAAGAAAAAAACTTTATAAAAAAGATGACATTTCCGGGTTTGATGCTTTCGATCTCATGTGGAGACAGGTCACGAGTCCAAGTAAGTGTCTGCAGGTTCTCACCAATTTTGGCATTGAGGATAATAGAGCTGGAGAACAGAGCTAACTTGTCTCAGCCTCTCGGGTTTCCAAATACAGACAAGTTTCACTGAGCTGAGGATTCCTAGCCAGATACTGTATTTCAAGCAATGCGAGGAACACGAAAGCTGGGCAGATTTTCCGCTTCTTCGTTTATTCCTAACTGAATTCATAAAACGAGTTCAAAACTTGAAGCTCATCTGAGTCAGGTGATTTCCAGTAAACCACCAGGGCCGTTTCCTTGAACAGTTTTTTTTCCCATCAATTAAATTAATTTCAGTTCAAATAAGCAAACACCTTTCCTCCCTCAAGGTCCGTGCTGGTCAGTTCACTGTAGTAATGTGATTTCTGAAAAAAGTATTTTAAGTTTAAGTTTATTTATTAGTGTCATCAGTCGGCTTACATTAACACTGCAATGAAGTTATTGTGAAAATCCCCCAGTCGCCACACTCTAGCGCCTGTTCGTGTACATTGAGGGAAAATTTGGCATGGCAATGCACCTAACCAGCACGTCTTTCAGACTGTGGGAGGAAACTGGAAGACCTTGAGGAAACCCATGCAGATACAAGCTGTTGATAGTCCAAGATGAACTTATGGGCCTGATTCTCTGACCTCACCCGCAGCTGGGATTCTCCGATCCCTCTGCAGGAAACGGAGATTTGGCTGAGTGCCAAATTCTCAATTCTCACTGGCATGAGCGCGGTGTGAAAGGCCAGAGAACTCCAGCCTATGACTTTTTGAAAAATAAATTCTAGGTGTCAGGAAAAGAGGTAGTTTTAAGGGATTTATATTTGTATTGATGAATAATAGAAATAAGATATAGATTTAAGTGGATTTAATTTAGTGTTGCTGTGGTATGAAGGGTAAACCTAAAGTTAGATTCATGCGAGACAAATGTATATGTGGGGGTTTGGTTTTATTTCAAATTGTGTTTCTATTGTGCTGAGAGAATGTCACAGCATGAAAAATAAACAAGCTGAGAGAAGCATTAAGTCATTGCTAAGTAACCAGGGCCACCTTTAGGGTAGGAAGGGTTTTAGTTTTAGCTGCATTTATAGCAGTTGGAGCTAGTAGTGAAAGAGAAAGCAGCTCTCACATCCCTGCTAGAAGCAGTAAAGATGTGGAGATGCCGGCGTTGGACTGGGGTAAACACAGTAAGAAGTTTAACAACACCAGGTTAAAGTCCAACAGGTTTATTTGGTAGCAAAAGCCACACAAGCTTTCGAGGCTCTAAGCCCCTTCTTCAGGTGAGTGGGAATTCTGTTCACAAACAGGACTTATAAAGACACAGACTCAATTTACATGAATAATGGTTGGAATGCGAATACTTACAACTAATCCAGTCTTTAAGAAACAAAACAATGGGAGTGGAGAGAGCATCAAGACAGGCTAAAAAGATGTGTATTGTCTCCAGACAAGACAGCCAGTGAAAGAGAAAGCAGCTCTCACATCCCTGCTAGAAGCAGTAAAGATCTCCACATCTTTACTGCTTCTAGCAGGGATGTGAGAGCTGCTTTCTCTTTCACTGGCTGTCTTGTCTGGAGACAATACACATCTTTTTAGCCTGTCTTGATGCTCTCTCCACTCCCATTGTTTTATTTCTTAAAGACTGGATTAGTTGTAAGTATTCGCATTCCAACCATTATTCATGTAAATTGAGTCTGTGTCTTTATAAGTTCTGTTTGTGAACAGAATTCCCACTCACCTGAAGAAGGGGCTTAGAGCCTCGAAAGCTTGTGTGGCTTTTGCTACCAAATAAACCTGTTGGACTTTAACCTGGTGTTGTTAAACTTCTTACTGTTAGAAGCAGTAAACACAGTAAGAAGTCTCACAACACCAGGTTAAAGTCCAACAGGTTTATTTGGTAACAGAAGCCACTAGCTTTCGGAGTGCTGCTCCTTCGTCAGGTAAGTGGGAGTTCTGTTCACAAACAGGCATATAAAGACACAAACTCAATTTACAAAATAATGGTTGGAATGCGAGTCTTTACAGGTAATCAAGTCTTAAAGGTACAGACAATGTGAGTGGAGAGAGGGTCAAGCACAGGTTAAAGAGATGTGTATTGTCTCCAGCCGGGACAGTTAGTGAAATTTTGCAAGCCCAGGCAAGTTATGGGGGTTACAGATAGTGTGACATGAACCTAAGATCCCGGTTGAGGCCATCCTCATGTGTGTGGAACTTGGCTATCAGTCTTTGCTCAGTGACTCTGCGTTGTCGTGTGTCGTGAAGGCCGCCTTGGAGAACGCTTACCCGAAGATCAGAGGCCGAATGCCCGTGACCACTGAAGTGTTCCCCAACAGGAAGAGAACACTCTTGCCTGGTGATTGTCGAGCGATGTTCATTCATCCGGTGTTGTAGCGTCTACATGGTTTCCCCAATGTACCATGCCTCGGGACAACCTTTCCTGCAGCGTATCAGGTAGACAACGTTGTCCGAGTTACAAGAGTACGTACCGTGTACCTGGTGGATGGTGTTCTCACGTGAGATGATGGCATCCGTGTCGATGATCCGACACGTCTTACAGAGGTTGCTGTGGCAGGGTTGTGTGGTGTCCTGGTCACTGTTCTCTTGAAGGCTGATAGTTTGCTGCAGACAATGGTCTGTTTGAGGTTGTGCAGTTGTTTGAAGGCAAGAAGTGGGGGTGTGGGGATGGCCTTGGCGAGATGTTCTTCTTCATCAATGACATGTTGGAGGCTCCGGAGAAGATGTCGTAGCTTCTCGGCTCCGGGGAAGTACTGGACGACGAAGGGTACTCTGTCCGCCGTGTCCCGTGTTTGTCTTCTGAGGAGGAGGGTGCGGTTTTTCGGTGTGGCGCGTCGGTACTGTCAATAGATGAGTCAAGCGCCATATCCTGTTCTTAAGAGGGCATCTTTCAGCGTCTGGAGCTGTCTGTTGCGATCCTCCTCATCTGAGCAGATCCTGTGTATACGGATGTAGGGGATGGCTTCTTTAACATGTTTAGGGTGGAAGCTGGAGAAGTGGAGCATCATGAGGTTATCCGTGGGATTACGGTACAGTGAAGTGGTGAGGTGACCGTCCTTGATGGAGATGCATGTGTCCAAGAATGCAACCGACTATGGAGAGTAGCCCATGGTGAGTCTGATGGTGGGATGGAACTTGTTGATGTAATCATATAGTTGTTTCAGTGATTGTTCACCATGAGTCCAAAGGAAGAAAATGTCATCGATGTATCTAGTGTATAGCATCGGTTGAAGGTCCCGTGCGGTGAAGAAGTCTTGTTCGAACCTGTGCATGAAGATGTTGGCATATTGAAGTGCGAATTTGGTCCCCATGGCTGTTCCGTGTACCTGGATGAAGAACTGGTTGTTGAAGGTGAAGACATTGTGGTCCAGGATGAAGCGGATGAGTTGTAAAATTGCATCTAGAGACTGGCAGTTGTCGGCGTTGAGTACTGAGGCAGTTGCAGCAATGCCATTGTCGTGGGGGATGCTGGTGTAGAATGCCGAGACATCCATTGTGACGAGGAGTGCTCCTGATTCAACTGCTCCATGTGTGCTGAGTTTCTGTAGGCAGTCCGTAGTGTCGCGACAAAAGCTGGGGGTTCTTTGTGCAATGGGTTTCAGGATGCCCTCGATGTAGCCGGAGAGGTTCTCACACAGAGTCCCATTGCCCGATACGATGGGACGATGCCTTGTGTATCTTCAGGAGGCAGTAGAGATGTCCAACGCGGGGAGTACGTGGGATGAGAGCACGGAGGGTGCTCTGAAGGTCCGGATCAAAGGTCTTGATCAGTCTGTTGAGTTGCCGGGTGTGTTCTTTGGACGGATCTGCGGGTAACTGTCTGTAGTGTTCCTCGTTGTTCAGTTGTCGGTACATTTCTTTGCAGTAATCCGTTCTGTTCAGTATGACGATGGCCCCTCCTTTGTCTTGTGAGTGCGGCTGATGAATCTGGTGTTGACGCACCTCCTGACGGCTTGGGCATACATGTCAAGTCGAGGGCACTCACAAGACAGCCCCGAACATCACCCAAGCACAACGCAATGCCATCCGCGTTCTCAAGACCAACTGCAACATTGTCATCAAACCAGCAGACAAAGGAGGGGCCATCGTCATACTGAACAGAACGGATTACTGCAAAGACGTGTACCGACAACTGAACAATGAGGAACACTACAGACAGTTACCCGCAGATCCGACCAAAGAACACACCCGTCAACTCAACAGACTGATCAAGACCTGTGATCTGGACAGCAACCTCTGCAAGACGTGCCGGATCATCAACACAGATGCCATCATCTCACGTGAGAACACCATCCACCAGGTACACGGTACATACTCTTGCAACTCGGACAATGTTGTCGACCTAATACGCTGCAGGAAAGGGTGTCCCGAGGCATGGTACATTGGGGAGACCATACAGACACTACGACAATGGATGAATGAACACTGCTCGACAATCACCAGGCAAGAGTGTTCTCTTCCTGTTGGGGAACACTTCAGCGGTCACGGGCATTCGGCCTCTGATCTTCGGGTAAGCATTCTCCAAGGCGGCCTTCACGACACATGACAACGCAGAGTCGCTGGGCAGAGACTGATAGCCAAGTTCCGCACAAATGAGGACGGCCTCAACCAGGATCTTGGGTTCATGTCATACTATCTGTAACCCCCATGACTTGCCTGGGCTTGCAAAATTTCACTAACTGTCCCGGCTGGAGACAATACACATCTCTTTAACCTGTGCTTAACCCTCTCTCCACTCACATTGTACCTTTAAGACTTGATTACCTGTAAAGACTCGCATTCCAACCATTATTTTGTAAATTGAGTTTGTATCTTTATATGCCCTGTTTGTGAACAGTACTCCCACTTACCTGTCAAAGGAGCAGCGCTCCGAAAGCTAGTGGCTTTTGCTACCAAATCAAGTTGTTGGACTTTAATCTGGTGTTGTGAGGCTTCTTACTGTGTTTACCCCAGTCCAACGCCGGCACCTCCACATCAACGGTGGCACGGTAGCACAGTGGTAACGGCGGCACGGTAGCACAGTGGTTAGCACTGCTGCTTCACAGCTCCAGGGTCCCGGGTTCGATTCCCGGCTCGGGTCACTGTCTGTGTGGAGTTTGCACATTCTCCTCGTGTCTGCGTGGGTTTCCTCCGGGTGCTCCGGTTTCCTCCCACAGTCCAAAAATGTGCGGGTTAGGTTGATTGGCCAGGTTAAAAAATTGCCCCTTAGTGTCCTGGGATGTGTAGGTTAGAGGGATTAGTGGGTAAAATATGTGGGGGTAGGGCCTGGGTGGGATTGTGGTCGGTGCAGACTCGATAGGCCGAATGGCCTCCTTCTGCACTGTAGGGTTTCTATGATTTCTATGATCAGAAGCACAAAAGCAAGTTTCAGGGGAACTAAAGGACAGTTAGTTCGAGAAACCAGGGAATGGAAAAGAAACTCCAAGAATATTGCCAAGTTAAAAATGATCAAAGAGGAAGTACCTTTGAAGCAAGATACTGTTTATGGAAGTCAAAGGCAGACCTAGGAAGAGAAGAGCTGATGAGGTTGGCGACAGACTAGCCACATATCTTAAGCAATCGCAGGATTTGGTGTGAAGCAATAATATTCTGTTGGGGATTGAGCACCTGAGTTTTTGTAGAATTTTGGATGCATGCTGCAATTCAAGATAAAGGAAGCCTGAAAGTAAAGATGGAAAACCTCGCGCTGGATTCCTTGTTAAAAGCAGAGTGGAGACTTTGTTTGAAAGGATAGTTGGAAAATCCTGGAGTGGATTCTTAATGAAAACAGCTGATGGAAAGCGTTGTTTGAAAGAAGATTTTAAAGCATGACCTTTTGGGGAGTGGAATTTGGAAACGCTCGTGACAATCATATGGGAGGACTGCGAGAAGAAATTCGCAGGTGATCAATTGAATGGCATCAGCTATTTGGTTTCAGAATGTGGTCGTATCCTTGAAATCTGTGTACATATGTGAAGCTAAGGAGGAGCAAAGGAGTATTGTATCATAATCAAACTTTTCGCGTTCAATAAATGATTTTTCCTGTTGTTTAAACTAATTATCAGTCTTGTGACTCTGTTCCTCTAAAAAAAGTAAAAGTTACAATCTTTTAATGAGCCAGAATTCCGTTCTGAAATCCTCCCGTCCAGCAGTAACAGCAGCTGGGGTTGTAACACACGTCAGCTTTCAAATGTCCAAACAATGCAATGCCTTTCCAAATTTTAAAAGCAAATATTGTTCCAACAATTTCCTGGCATAAAGGGAATTGGAAACCATTCTAAACTCTTTAATTCTAATTCTGGAAAAAAAATACAAGACAGCTTCCCACAAAACAAATGTCAGTCTAATGCATTATAATTTTAAAGGCTCAATTTAAATATTTTTTTTAATTTTCAGGGCACGTCTGTCTTTTGGTATAACCTTTTTAAAAGTGGAGAAGGTGATTATAGAACACGGCACGCAGCCTGTCCAGTATTAGTAGGAAGTAAATGGGGTAAGTGTCCTGCTGTTGATAGCCATGTGCTTATTTATTTATTGTGGTTTGTGTGTAAAGTGAATGAAGAGGGCTGTATCTATTTACATCCTGGTTTTATCAGAATGTGGCACGTCCTTTTGTGGACAAGATCTATTTTTAGCAGTTTATTTTGGGTAAGTTTATTGATGGTCATATTCAGATGAGACAGGCCTGTGTTCAGTCATGCAATTAGATTTTTCCCCCAACTTTGGCATTCAATAAAAATGTCAAACACTCCCAAGTCAAATATCGGAAAGCCCAAATTCAGAATAAAGCTCCCCACACTCTCAAAACCAACAAATGTGCCTTCGCTTAAGAGAATAATTTTGACTCCATCAATCTATTTTTCTTTTCCATTTCTCATACTAATTATTCTCTCTGAATAACACTGACACTGTTTTGCCTGTTTACGAGCACTTTCCAGTTAGGAGCACCATACCCACTTGAACTGTCCAGCTTCGTCGTCAGTTGAACTTGGCAGCTGATATTTTAAAATTTAATAATGGAAGATGGGGCATCACTGTCCAGACCTACATTTATGCCCTTCCCTAATTGCCCCTGAGAAGGTATGGTGAGCTGCCGTCTTGGACTGCCACAGACCATGTGGTGTTCACACACCCACAATGCTATTATGCTCTTGGATTTTAACCCTATCCTGACAGGTGAAAAGCTAGTGTGCTTCATGCAAGAACTAAAGGAACAATTCATTCTCTGAATGTGAGCATTTATTGCCCATTCCTAGTTTGACAAAACTGAGGGTCTTGGTAAGCCATTTCCAGGGCAGTTAAGTGTCAAAAGTAGACAAGACTAAATGGACCTGTTTCCTTCCCTGAAGGACTTTTGTTGCAACAATCTAACAGCTTCATCATGATTTTTAGTATGAGATTTTAATTTCAGATTTATTTATTTTTTTAAATGAATACAACTTGTTAATTCACCAGGGTGAAATTTGATCTGTGAATTATTAGCCCAGTAACTTTTTCACTACACCACCATACCCATATTGTCACATTGCTTCAAGGACCCCTCAGTACTAGTGTTAACTTTGCAACGAAGATACTTCATCACTTGCGTGAATCTGTGTCTTTATTGGATAAAGGGAGTGTTCGGTGATAAACGGGGTACATCCAAAAACAGATCTCATTGCCTTGTAGTGAGAAATAAGGAGCATCAGAGATGAATTGACATCCATGTTAACATTAGATTGTAAAAACAACCCACTGATATTTAAGTTTCATAAATGGATAAAGAACAAAACAGCCAGGAATCCTGGTTTCCAGTCACTGCTTATTCCAGGAAACAACTTTCTCTGGGAAGAGAATAGAGCCAACGTTTCGAGTCTAGACGACCCTTCGTGATGAAAGGTCATCTGGACTCGAAATGTTGGCTCTATTCTCTCCCCACAGATGCTTTCAGACCTGCTGAGATTTTGCAGCATTTTCTGTTTTTATTTGAGATTCCAGCATCCGCATTATTTTGCTTTTATATTCAACAACTTTCTCTCTTTTTCATCCTGTGTAAGCAGTGGCTGAATATGTTCCTCAAAAATAAAAATGGTCACAATGATGAAGTACAACATGGAATGAAGGAAATATGAAAGAGTCATGATTAATGTCTTTTCATTTTCTGGAAGGGATTTATGAAGATTGATTATAAATTACAAATCTTACACTAGATGATTATGATGTGTTGTAGATCTGTAACCTCTGATTAACTGCTGTTTTGTTTCATTCACAGTTTCCAACAAATGGATACATGAGAGAGGACAAGAGTTCAAGAGACCGTGTGGATTGACAGAAGTGGATTGATTTTGTGAACTTGTTTATACCCTTCCCTTCTTTTATCAGGACAAGCAAACAGTCAGCATTTGATATTTCCCCTTCAAGTACCCATCACCTCATGCATTCCACTTTGATCAGATCATTGATGTTATTTTCATTCCATTGATTTTTTTTTGTTCATCTCGTCCCCACCTCCCAAAAACTAGGCCAACTGTGGTATTCAATTTTTAAAATCCCTTCTTGTAATATTTTCAGTTGGCCACTCCCTACGCAAAGCTAATTCCATCTAAATGACGATGAGTAAAACATTTGAGCAGAACACTCATGTGATACCCTCTGGGAGAAGACAGCAATCCTTTCACTCTACAGAAAGAAATGGATGAAAATATCAGAGCGTTCATTCATCCTTTTGTCCGACTGTCTTATGAATTGGAATAGAGAAAAATGTGCAGTTTGGACCCATCATTCCTCCACATGGATACAGCTCCATGCTTTTCCAATTCTTCACACTTCAGTAACACTGTTCCTGAGCAATCCATGTCTTTTCCACATCCAAAGAACAAAATGTTGCTGCAACACTCCAGTTAAGGAGGATGTTGATATGAAAATTGTTTGCCCTTTCTGACTTCACTTTCCCATTTACATGAGGTTTTCCTTATTACCATTTTGACTTTGAGGAACTCTTCAGCAGACTTCCATTCCTTTTTCAGCATCAGGTTATAATTTTTTCAAATTCTGATCATCGTTTTGCTAAATTTCAGATATTAACATTCTCCCTTTAAGTACCAAGTCAACCCAAATCACTATTAAGCTGCAATAAGGATAATTTGCAACCAGATTTTCTGGCCCTTCCCATCATGAGATCTTCCAGTCCTGCCAAGGCAAGGTGGGTGGTTATTATTAGTGACAGTCTTAATTGTTTCCCTGAGTGACTCCGTTGCACTGAAAGAGAGTCCTGGTTCAGAGGTTTATATGTAGCAACCTAAGAAGTGGGCCCATTGCCACCTTCTCAAGGTAACTAGGAGCAATAGGCAATGCATTCAGCTTTGTCAGTGTTTCCCACATCCAAAGAATAAATAAAAAAATTAAAGAAACGTGCTGTGCTGAAAATATTAACCTGAATAATTTGGTAGAAAAATGTCAATCGCTCCAACTTGATCAATATTTTTGAGCAAATTCATCATAGGGTCATGCTGCGAAAAGGATACAACTTTAGACACAGGGAGGCATTCTTCCAGTTTGAGATTTAGTGCTATGGCGGGGGCAGGAACCTGGAGTGCTTCCCACTGAGGCGGTCTGTTGGCAAATATGGCAAACCTTCCTGCTCTGATCTCATTAATTATGTATCCGGGTACTTCACACTGTATTCAAGGGTGGGACAGACCTGGATGGCATGTAGACAATCATTGTATCCATTGAAAAGTCATCAACATCACTGACCCACTATTGAAGAAGATAGATCTCTGGGAGCACTCTGAGATCGGAAGATGGATCTCATGACAACAAGGATGGATCTCCAGAAACATTCTGAGGCTGGAATATGGACCTTCTCCAGGAGAACTAATCTGGAAGGTCCACCTGCAGATGCTCCCCAACCCACTGCTGTGGTGTTCTAGGGTTGTGGGTAGCCTCCATCCTGAACTCCAGACATGTTTCTCGCCAGCATCACTGAGAATCTGGTATATGGGCTCAGGCCTTCATCTGCATCTCATTAACAGGATGCAAATGAGGTTCACGCCACTCTCTGGCAGATTTTCCAACCCTGCCGTGGCAGGCACCAGCAAAAGACCCCACTGTAAATTCATGCCAGCACGAAACCGATTTCTGGGCAACACGGCATATCCCCTCCCCTTCTCCCACCCTCAAACCCACTTGGAGAGGTCCACCCAGTGTATTTCGGAACAGTTCCCTATTTCCTTGGTACTTGACCTGACATCCGGAAACAAAAGCACACAGAGGCTATCTCAAACCTGTAGAATTAAACATTAACGGAACCAGATTTGTATCTAAAGTAGTGATAAAGGAGAAAATCAAATGGGTCCTGATGATAAATTTGACTAAATCTCCACGTTAACCACCTTTCCAGACTTCCTAGCCCTTGTGACCAAACAGTAATTAGAGTGTAGAACTTATTACCACAAGGGATAATTGAGTTAAATAGCATAGGTACATTTATGGGGAAGCTGGTTAAACACATGAGGGAGAAAGAGAAGAATACACTGAAGTGTAACATAAAGAGGGGTAGATAAAAGCTCTTGTGGAGCATAAATGCTGCATAAACCAGTTGGCAAACTGGTCAGTTACTATTTTCTCATGGGACGTGAGCATCACTGACAAGGCTAGCATTAATTGGCCATCCCTTGACAAGGTGGTGATAAGAATCCTCAATTCTGCGCTGTGAATTCAATGTAGTTCATTCTTGGCTTGAAAGGGATGGTTAAAATGGGCACAATAACTTAAGGGAAAAAATGCTGAAAACAAAATCGATTCTGCTAATGGAGAAGCATTCCAGTGATTCCTCCAGCTAAAAAGGGCTTCACTGCGACACAGTTTTAAGCCTCAAATCTTTTGATGTTTTAATAATTCGGATATCTCCCTGCACTCATGTATATGAAGCTTCATTTAGCCACCACGTGACAATGTAGTTATAAATTTCCTTTTCTACCTCCCATGTAAGTGGACTGAAATCTACAGAAACCAATAGATATAATTAGGCCTATAATTTTATCCTTCAAAATCTGCATAATTCATCTTGATCCTTTTAAAAGCCTGAAACCAATGTCAATTGTTTCTCATTGTGGCAATCAGACAGATTGCATTGGAACCCCAAAGAAGCACAAAATTGCTTTTGTAATTCTTTCAATGCTGCTTTTACCAGTTTCACTCCAAAGATCAAGGAGGGGAAACATATTTTCCCTGCTGAATCATAAATTTGCTTGGGTCGTTGCAATTGCAAAATATTACTGATGTTTGATTTCATTTGCCTTTTTACTTCTGGTGTTTTCATTGCATATATTTTCTTCAAATACAGAGTGGTTTTATTAACTTTTTAAAAAATCTTAATGTTATTGAATTTGTTTTAATTTTTTTGTATGGCTCAAAATGATTGGAGGAAGTCGTGGTCCAACTGTTTACTGTGTTAGGATGAATGAATAAAATGATAAAATCAGATCAATGGGGGACTTGTCTCTGGACTTCTCTGTTTTACTTCAAAATGTACTTCAGCCCAGTACGGATACTGTCATGGACAGATGCGTATGTGGCAGGCAGGTTGGCAAGGGTGACTTCAAGTATGCTTTTCCCTCTTAGTTAATTCCCTCACCACCTACCACAATCCCAGTCTAACAGCAACGTCCTTTAGGACTCAGCCAGCTTGGTCATTGGTGGGTCACTCTTGGTGATGGACATTGAAGACCCCCACCCAGACTAAATTCTTTGCCCTTGCCGACCTCAGTGCTTCCTCCAAGTGATGTTTAACATGGAGGAGCACTGATTTATCAGTTGAGGGCAGATGGTGTGTGGTAATCAGCAAGAGATTTCCTTGCCCATGTTTGACCTGGTGCCATGAGACTTCATAGGGTCCAAAGTCAATGTTCAAGACTCCCAGGGTAACTCCCTCCTGAATGTATATCACTGTGCCGCCACCTCTGCTGGGTCTGTCCTACCGGTGACACAGGACATGGTGATGGTGGTGTCTGGGACATTATCTGTAAGGTATGATTCTGCGAGTATGACTATATCAGGTTGTGCTTGACTAATCTGTGAGACAGCTGTCCCAAGCTTGGCACATGCTCCCAGATGTTAGGAAGAAGGACTTTGCAGTGACAGGGCTGGGTTTGCCGTTGTTATTTCCAGTGCCTAGGTCAATGTTGAGTGGTCAATCCACTTTTATTCTACTGTCGCAGTTGAATACAACTGAATGAATTTCTAGGCCATTTCAGAGGGCGCTTACAACTCAACCACATTGCTGTGGGTCTGGAGTCACATGTAGGCCAAACCAGGTAAGGACGTCAGATTACCTTCCCCAGATATTTTATAAATCCTTAATAGTGTCAGGTTGAGGACCAGAATGGTGGAGCAAATTCACTTTTGTTACAAATCTGCATCTTTAGCAGAAACCTTTCAGCAGAAATCGGGGATTTTCACAGTAACTTCATTACAGTGTTAATGTAATCCTACTTGTGACAATAATAAATAAACTTAAAACTTTAAATAAATACAAAAGCTGGAACGTTCTTCATCAGGTCTTCCCTACTTATGTGGAATTAGATTGAATATTCAGCACAGAAATGGGTCATTTGCTGCAATAATCATATTGTCATTTGAACAAATCTTCTGCCATTCTATTTATCTCATTTCAGTTCTTTCTTCCCTTTAATTTCATCTGATCATCTAGTTTCCTTTTGAAAGCACCAAAGTGATTTGCCTCAAATTCCACATTCTTACCTGTGTAAAGACATTTCTCCTTTTTTCCTCGACTGAGTTTATTTATACAACTATTTGTACATGTATACAACTGTCGTGTATTTATGGCCCTTTTGGACTCTCCCACAAGTGGAAACATTGGCCAGAATTCTCCAGCGATTCACAGCTCACCATCACTGCCAGCAGGATGGAGAATTTGGCACTCAACCAAATTTCCATTCCCTGCAGTGGGACGGGAGAATCCTGACTGTGAATGAGGTCGGTGAATCTGGCCCATTCTTTCCACATTTACTCTGTCACGTTCTCAGGTCTTTTTCCTAAAGGACAAAAGCTCAACCTTTCTTGGAATCTGGAATCTCAATACTGGAACCATCCATATAAATCTTTTTTTGCCCTTTTCTACAGTGCTTTTATTTCATTTTCAAACTTCAGAGAGCAATTTACAGGGATAAAGCACATCTGTGTCCACCCTGACCAGGGTCATGTAAATGAGCTAAGAGCTGGGAGAGCAGTTTCCTCCACTTCCCCAGACTCCTGTTAACCATAAATTCTTGGCAGAGTATGTTTTGGGAACAGATGTGACTATTCCAATTGCTATATCTGACTGGAACTGATGAGCCGCCAAGGAGCTGTGAGCTGTGCTGTGGTTTTGAAAAATAAATCAATGAACTCTCAGTGGGATACGTGTACTTGTACAGCTCTTTTTACAAACTTCTGTCCAAGTAGACTTTGCAATTCCAGTACCACCTCAGTGAGTGGGGGTGATGAGGGGAGGGCTGTTGAGGCCGGCCCTGTCATGTTCGGGGGGCCAGCAATGTGGGGGTCGCGAGGCTGGCCAGCGATTGAGTTGGCCAGCGATTGGGAGGCGCAAGCGTCGTGGGCCGCTCAGCATTACGCTGCCAGCCTCTTCAGTGAGAATAGCTCCCCGCTCACACATTTTCAACAGGATTTATGCGATCGCACTCTGCAGTGCACAGAGTGTGCGAGATTCATTTTGAAACTCCCACTTCAAACTTCGACACTTAAAATTTTGGGGGGAGAATCGCCCCTGTGTTGTTTACAGTGATCTCAAAGCGGACCCATGCACATATTTTAAGCAAAGTTTGATAGCAGTGCTTGAAGGGGCCACCTCAAGGTTCCTTCACAAACTCTGAGTAGTTTCAATTAGCAGGGAAAAGTTTACATGAAGCTTTTGATTGCTATCTGGAAGCTTTCTTCAAAAAAACAAATGCTGTCTGGCAGCAAATGTGTGTTCCAGTCCTGATGCATGATTAAATCACTCGGGAGGCTAGATTGTACCCGGGAAATAAAGGCTTTTATTACTGACAAGAATGGTGCACACTATATACAATACAATCCCAGACTAAAGGGTCACCAGGTAGTGCAGTGACCTTTATACTTCCCCTGGTAGGCGGAGCCAACTGGAGTGTACCACAGAACAATATCAAAAGGTAGAACAGCCCAACCCTAACCCCAACAGTAATTACAGTAACATATCTACAAACCCCATAGTGCTGACCATCCATGGCTCAGCACTCATAGTGGTAACCAACTATGGCTCACCACAAGTCCCCTCGATGTTCAACAAGGGTTTGGACAGTGAGCACCACAGAAGAAGCAAAATGACAGGTTATAATGATTGAGGACTCCCCAAAAGCTGTTCCTCCTGACTGGAGAGCCTATACCTTGGGGCTATAGTCTCAGGATAAAGGGTTGGCCATTTACAACTGAGCTAAGCAGAAATTTCTGCAGTAGGAGGGTTGTGGATCTTTGGAATTTCTTCACAACCTGCCAAAGTGTTTCACGGCCAATGAAAATCTATTTGAGGCAAATGTGACTGCCAATTTATGCACAGCAATGTCCCACAAACAGCAATAAGATAAAAGAGAAGGTGCCACAGAGGTCCCTGCTCTTTTGCAAATTGTGGTCTGGGATATATCCTATCCACCTCAGTGATCAGACTATGCTTCAGTTCAATGTTTCATCCAAAGGTCTGGGGACAAGCTTTGAGGCCTGATAAGGGCAGGACCTGGGGCTGGGAGGCCTGGAATTCCCTATCATTGGCCCATGTGCAGGTTGCCAACACCACCTCTCCCCAAACCATTTTTGAGAAGGCTTGGTTGAGGGGGGTAGTACAGGTACTCATTTGAAAGTAGCGGGTAACCAATTGAAGTAATGAAATGGTTGATCAAGACTTCCTACTGGAATTTTCCAGCCAGCATGCCAGGTGGGTCCCACATCGTGGCTGGTAAAATGGCCAGTTAAACGAGGTAGCTTCTCGGAGAGGGGAGAAAGGCCATTGTTCATCCTGCTAGGCCCACCACCCTCCCCTCCCCCACACCTACACCCTCTATATCTGTCATGGTAATCAGATGCTGCCCCACCAGAATCACAGTCAGGCAACTATGTCTCTGTAGAAATGAGCAGCTTCCACCGAAGTGGGGCATCACTGGAGTGCTCCTTTCCTTTATAGGACAGTGAGCGACATTAATGGCCATTAAAGCCAACCCTGCAAAAATCGTCTTCAGGTGATTGTTCCCAACATGGTGTAAGGTGAGAACCCATACTTGATCCTAACGCTGGGGTTCCATCCCTAAACAGAAAGTCCAGCTCAGCACCTCAGACGATGGAGCATTAAAATGTCAGTGTGGATGAGAAACTTGAATCTCTACAGTGAAGACTGAATCCACAACCTGATATAGAGTTAAAGTGACTATCATTGAGCCAATTGGTTGATAAACTAAATGGTGAACCTACTCCCACCTTACTCAAGATTGAACATGGCAGCAACTGGTGTAATTGGTGCTAAACTTGTTGTTGTTAGACTTTATTGGATTGTTGTTGCTTCATTTCCCATAATTTTGCTGATATTTAGATTCCCTCTCACAGCTTCTTTTAGGTGAAAGATAAATGTATTCGTGTCATGCAGTAATAAACAAGATTATATTCAAATATAGTCAGAAAGATTTGCATTTATACAGTTCATTTCAGAAGCCTGGGACATCCCAAGGCACTTTATGGTGGGCAGTGTGAGGAGGGGGTGGGGGTAGGGAAAGAAGTTGGCAGGAGGCCCACAATTCAATTTTACGTCAGTGTAAACTCCCTGCAGAATCTTCCACTGATTCCTCACCATGGCAGATCAGGAAACCTGTTTCATAGAAGCCCTACAGTACAGAAAGAGGCCATTCGGCCCATCGAGTCTGCACCGATCACAATCCCACTCAGGCCCTACCCCCATACCCCTACATATTTTACCCGCTAATCCCTCTATTCTACGCATCCCAGGACACTAAGGGGCAATTTTAGCATGGCCAATCAACCTAACCCGCACATCTTTGGACTGGGGGAGGAAACCGGAGCACCCGGAGGAAACCCACGCAGACACGAGGAGAATGTGCAAACTCCACACAGACAAACTGAATGTGCAAACTCCTGGAGATCCACCTGCTTTCTCAGGAGAATCATCTCTATTTTCAGGAGGTCTTACCTCATTCTTGGTGATGTTAGATGCATTTTCAATATGGCAACCAGATACGATGGCGGACTATGTCCATCAGGCCTGCCCCCACCACAGATTATGATGCAAAACACCCATTGCATAATTAACGAGGTTGGGCTCGAAGATTTGATGTCTTCTCCTGCCGGCCTGCGGTGAAGGAAACACTCTACATTCCCACCCTGCCACGGGACTTAGTCCCAGGATGGGAGAATTCTGCCTGCAGTTTATCATCTGCAACTTGGCTCTGAGTAACAGAATATAAAATATAGTTTGTGTGTCTTGGGCAGGTTGACAGGGATGATTATAATAATTGATTTCAAATGATGGATGATCAGTGATACTTACCGCTAATGAATGTCATATTGAATGCGGTTTTCTTACTGTCGCATTTTCGTCTAGTTTCCTACCCTTACAACCTAACTCTTTAAAAATTCATTCTCTGGAAGTGAGTGTCATGGCAAGCTCAGCAATTACTGCGCATCTGTAGTTGCCAGTGTTTGATAAAACTGAATGGCTCACTCGGCCATTTCAGAAAGTGCTGAAGACTCAACCATTTTGGTTTCTCACCTCCAATCAGTAAGGAAGGGTAGCTTGGATCCAGATGTTTCACTGCTATGATGAACCAAAGCCATATTAATACTTAACAAGTTGATGGCAATGGATACCAAAGAAGAGGAAGCAAGGAAGGCTGAAATGGAAAACCAACTGTCCCACTCTCTGCACTGGGTATATTTACCCTCAAGGTGCCTTCTCATCGTAACGTACTGTTTAGCATGGACAACGAATATCAGCAAGATTTTTTCCAATGTGCTGTATCATTGTTGAACCCTGACCAGTTTGCAGTTATCAATGCATGAGTACTTTCCAGTAGAAGCCACAGAGTAGAAGTAAAAATTGAGAGATGAAATCTCATTACCACCAGTTTTACATATTGCAAAATTATCCCTACTGTTTCATACATACAACCTTATAAAAGTGCGCTGACAACAGCAATTTCCTGCTCCATCTATCCATGTGACTTTTTGTATCATCAGCAATATTGGAAGGGAAGCTTTCTGGTGAGACTGAAAACTGTGGAGATGAAGTCCCATCTTCATATTGATGATATCCTCCATCGTATCATGTGGCACTACTAGCATGCTAAATGGGATAGATTTCAAACAGATCTAGCAACTCAAGGCTGGACATCCGTGAGGCGCTGTGGATCATCAGCAGCATTGTACTTATCCACAATCTGCAATCTCATGGCCAAACCTATCCCCCACCCAACCATTATCATCAAGCCAGGGGATCAAGCCTGGTTCAATGCAGAGTGCAGGAAGGCATGCCAGGAGCAACACAAGGCATACCTAAAAATGAGGTGTCAGCTTGGTGAAGCTACAACACAGGACTACTTGCATGCCAAACAGCTTAAATAGCAAGTGATAGATAAAGGTAAAAAATTCTACAATCAAATGATGAGGTCCAAACTTTGCAGTCCTGCCACATCCGGCCATGATAGTGGTGGATAATTAATCAACTCACAGTAGAAGAAGGCTCTGCAAATATCGCCATCTTCAATGATGGTGGAGCCCAGCACATCTGTGCAAAAGATAAGGCTGAAGCATTCACAACAATCTTCAGCCAGAAGTGCCAATTGGACGATCCATCTCGGCCTCCTCTGGAGGTCCCCAGCATCACAGATGTCCGTCTTCAGCCAATTTGATTCACTCCACATGATATCAAGAAACAGCTGAAGGCACTGGATACAGAAAAGCCTATGGGCCCTGACAATATTCTGGCAATGATCCTGAAGACTTGTGCTCTAGAACTTGCCACATCCCTATCCAGTATGTTCCAGAATAGCTACAATACCAGCATCTACCAGGTAATGTGGAAAATTGCCTAAGTCTGTCCTGTACACAAGAATCAGGACAAATCCAACCCAGCCACTTACTGACCCATCAGTCTACTCTTGATCATCAGCAAAGAGATGGAAGGGGCTATCAACAGCGCTATCAAGGGGCACATACTCAGCCTGCTCACAACACTCAGTTTGGGTTCTGCCAGGACCAGTCAACTCCTGACCTCACTATAGCCTTGGTTCAAACATGGAGCTGAATGCCAGAGGCGAAGTAAGAGTAACAACCCTTGACATCAAAGCAGCTTTTGACTGATTATGGCATCAAGGAGCCCGAGCAAAACTGGAATCAATGCTAATCAGGGGAAAACTGTCCATTGGTTGGAATCATATTGGTTGGAATCATACCTAGCACAAATGAAGATGGTTGGAGGTCAAACATCCCAGCTCCATAACATCACTGCAGGAGTTCCTCAGGATAGTATCCTAGGCCCAACCATGTTTAGTTGCTTCATCAATGACCTTCCTTCCATCAGAAGTGGGGGTGTCCACTCATGATTTTACAATGTTCAGCACCATTCACGATTCCTCAGATACTGAAGCAGTCCATGTCCAAATGCAACAAAACTTAGACAATATCCAGGCTTGGGCAGACAAATAGCAATTAACATTTGCACCACACAAGTGCCAGGCAATGACCATCTCCAACAAGGGAAGATCTAACCATTGCCTCTTGACGTTCATTGGCATTACCATCGCGGAATCACCACTATCAACTTCCTGGGGGTTACGATGAATGAGAAGCTTAAATAGACTAGCTATATAAATAGGCTACTAGATCAGGCCAAAGGCTAGGAATCCTGCTGTGAGTAACTTACCTCCTGACCACCCCAAAGCCTGCCCACCTTCTATAACGTACAAGTCCAGGATAAAGCAGCCCCATTTTATTGGCAACCCATCCACTTCAAACATCCACTCCCACTGCCACCAATGTACAGTAGCAGCAGTGTGTACCATCTACAAGATGCACTACAGGAATTCCCAAGGCTCCTTTTGGCAGTACGATCCAAACCCATGATCTCTACCATCTAGAAGAACAAGAGCAACAGGCACATGGGTAAAATGCCACCTGCAACTTTCTCTCCAAGCCACACAACATCCTGACTTGGAAATATATCACTGTTTCTTCACTGTCGCTGGGTCAGAATCTCAAAACTTCTTCACTAGTGGCACTGTGGATGTACCACATAGACCGCAGCAGTTCAAGAAGCAGCTCATGACCAACTTTTCAATGGAAATGAGGAAGTGACAATTAATTCTGGCCGAATCAATGCTGCCCACATCCTCTAAACAAATGAAAAAAATTCCTAAATTCAAAGCTTGAGTGATGAAATAGTAGATTGTAAAAATACGATTTCATTTTTTGCATCAAACAATTAGTTGGTCAAATGACTGCAAGGATGAAGTTATGAGTCACAATGGGTATAAGTGATATCTCGCCTCGCCAGCCTGCATGATGGCCTTCAAGCATATTCTGTTTACACCAGGCGTTAAGTGCTAATCTGATAATGAGTAAATTAATTAAATTATGAGATACTAAAGATGTTTTAATAGTATACTTTGCATTCCTTGTGTAGGTTCTTAAGCAAACTGCTATTGTGTTGTGGTTTTTAATGTTGGCACTCGGAGCTTTTGCTTTAAAGCAAATTTCAAAGAGAAAAACAAACATGATTATTTTCCTATTCTTTGGGTCGAGGCAATGTTGGCAGGGCCACGCTGATGGCCCACTCCTATAGGTGCCCTGAGAAGAGAAGGTGGTGAACCTTCTCCTGAATTGCTGCAATTCGTATGCAGATAGTCCAGTTGCTCAGTTGTTCAATGAAGATTGCAGGAGGGCATGCCAGGAGCAGCACCAGGCATATCTAAAAATAAAATGTCAACCTGGTGAAGCTACATTACAGGACGACTTGCATGCCAAATAGTATGAACAGCAAGTGATAGACAGAGCTAAGCAATCCCACAACCATCAGACCAGATCTAGGATCTGCGGTCCTGCCACATCCAGCTGTGAATGGTGGTGGACAATGAAGCAACTCACTGGAGGAGGATGCTCCTCAAATATCCCCATCTTCAGATATGGGGGAGGCCAGCACATCAGTGCATAAGCTAACACTGAAGCATTTGCTATAATCTTCAACTAGAATTGCCAAATGCTGATCTATCCCGGCCTCCTCTGGATGCCCCAACATCATAGGTGTCAGTCTTCAACAAATTCGATTCACTCTATATGATATTAAGAAACATCTGAAGGCACTGGATACTGAAATGTCTTTGGGCCCTGAAAAATATTCCAGCAATAGTACTGAAGACTTGTGGTCCAGAACTTGCTGCGCCCATAGCCAATCTGTTCCATTACAGCTAAAATATTGGCATTTACCAAGCAATGTGGAAAATTGCCCAGGTGTGCCCTGTATAAAAAAGACAGGATAAATCCAACCCAGCTAATCACCACCCCATCAGTCTACTCTCGATCATTAGTGAAGTGATGGAATGGGTGACCAAAAGTGCTTTTAAGCAGCACTTGCTTGGCAATAACCTGTTCACTGATGCTCAGTTTGGTTCCAGTAGATCTATTCAGCTCACTTCATGAACAAAAGAGCTGAACACCGGAAGCGAGGTGAGGATGACTGCCATTTTCATTAAGGACACATTTGATCTTGTGTTGCATCAAAGAGCCCAAGCAAAACTGGAGTCAATGGAAATCAGAGGAAAACCTTCCACCAGCCGGAGTCATACTGAGTGCAAAGGAAGGTGGTTGTGATTGTTGGAGGTCAGTCATCTCAGCTCTTTTGGAAAGTCGTGCAGACTCAATGGGTCAAATGGCCTCCTCTTTTTTTTAGGGATTCCATGGAGAACACACCCGGTGTTTCGAGGGCAGCTTGCTTGATTGCAGCCCTTAACCAAGGAAACTGTTGTTGTTGAAATACGCGATAGCAACATTAAAGGGGTAATGTGTCATGTGATCCAGAATTGTCTTCACTTTGAGCAGAGCACATACACACGAGTCTGATCCCTTGAATCTTTATACCTATGTACCCAATCTAAATAAATGAACACACAATCTGTTTACCCAACGAGTGGCATGATGGTATAGTGGTTAGCACTGCTGCTTCATAGCGCCAGGGACCCAGGTTTGATTCCCAGCTTGGGTCACTGTCTGTGCGGAGTCTACATATTCTCCCCGTGTCTGCATGGGTTACCTCCGGATGCTCTAGTTTCCTCCCACAGTCCAAAACATGTGCTGGCTAAGTGCATTCCATGCTAAATTCTCCCTCGGTGTACCCTTTGTTGAGTGTATTCAGGAGAAATTTCCCATTCAGTATGTGGATGGCCCAACTAGAGAGGGGGCAAAACTTGACCTCCTCTTGGGAAATAAGGAAGGGCAGGTGACAGAAGTGTTAGTGAGGGATCACTTTGGGACCATAATCCCATTAGTTTTAAGATAGCTATGGAGAATGATAGATCTGGCCCAAAAGTTAAAATTCTAAATTGGGGCAAGGCTAATTTTGATGGTATCAGGCAGGAACTTTCAAAAGTTAATTGGGGGAGTCTGTGGGAAGGCAAAGGGACATCTGGCAAGTGGGAGGCTTTCAAAAGTGTGTTAACCAGTGTTCAGCGGAACACTCTTAGAGTGAAGGGCAAAGCTGGTTGAAGTAGGGAAACCTGGATGACTCGGGATATTGAGGCCCTGGTCAAGAAGAAGAAGGAGGCACATGACATGCATAGCACCTGGGATCAAATGGATCCCATGAAGAGTATCGAGGGTGTAGGAGTAGAATTAAGAGAGAAATCACAAAGGCAAAAAGGGAACACGAGATTATTTTGGCAGATAAGGCAAAGGAGAATCCAAAGAGCTTCTACAAATACATAAAGGGCAAAAGAGTGACTAGAGAGAGAGTAGGACCTCTTAAGGATCAACAAGGCCATCTATGTGCGAACCCACAAGAGATGGGTGAGAACCTAAATGAATATTTCTCATCAGTATTCACTGTCGAGAGAAAAACATGAACGTTAAGAAACTTGGGAAAATAAATTGTGATGTCTTGAGGAGTTTACATGTAATAGAGAAGGAGGTGCTGGAAGTCTGAAAGTGCATCAAAGTAGATAAATCCCCTAGACCTGATGAAGTGTATCCCAGAGAGGATATGGAGGAAATTGCGGGTCCCCTAGCAGAATTATTTGAATCATCGATAGTCACAGGTGAGGTGCCTGAAGATTGGAGGGTGGCAAATGTTGTGCCTTTGTCTAAGAAGTGCTGCAGGGAAAAGCCTGGGAACGACAGGCCAGTGAGCCTCACATCTGAAGTGGGTAAGTTGTTAGAAGGTATTTTGAGAGACAGGATCTACAGGCATTTAGAGACTCAAGGACTGATTATGGACAGTCAGCATGGCTTTGTGAGTGGAAAATCATGTCTCACAAATTTGATTGAGTTTTTTGATGGGGTAACGAAGAAGGTAGATGAGGGCAGTGCAGTTGATGTTGTCTACATGGACTTTAGCAAGGCCTTTGACAAGGTATCACATGGTAGGTTGTTGCATCAGGTTAAATGTCACGGGATCCAGGGTGAGGTAGCCAAATGGATACAAAATTGGCTTGATGACAGAAGACAGAGGGTGGTTGTAGGGGATTGTTTTTCAAACTGGAGGCCAGTGACCAACGGTGTGCCTCCGGGATCGGTTCTGGGTCCACTGTTATTTGCCATTTATATTAATGATTTGGATGAGAATTTACTAGGCATGGTTAGTAAGTTTGCAGATGACACCAAGATTGATGGCATAGTGGACAGTGAAGAAGTTTACCTAGAATTGCAACGGGATCTTGATTAACTGGGCCAGTGGGCTGGCGAATGGCAAATGGAGTTCAATTTAGATAAATGTGAGGTGATAAATTTTGGTAGATCAAATCAGGGCAGGACTTACTCAGTTAATGGTAGGCTGTTGGGGAAAGTTCATAGAATCATAGAATCTACAATGAAGAGGGAGGCCATTTGGCCCATCGAGCCTGCACCAACAACAATTCCACCCAGATCTTGTCCTATCTCCATAACCCCACATATTTTGCACTCTTAATCCCCCTGACATTTAAGGGGCAATTTATCCAGGCCAATCAACCTTACCCGCACATTTTTGGACTGTGGAAGAAAACCGGAGCACCGGGAGGATACCCACGCAGGCACGGGGAGAATGTGCAAATTCCACACAGACAGCCACCTGAGGCCAGAATTGAACCTGGGTCCCTGGCGCTGTGAAGCAGCAGTGCTAACCATTGTGCCACCGTGCTGCCCATCTTGAACAAAGAGATCTAGGGGTACAGGTTCATAGCTCCTTGAAAGTGGAGTCACAGGTGGACAGAGTGGTGAAGAAGGCATTTGGTATGCTTGGTTTCTTTGGTCAAAACATTGAATACAGGAGTTGGGGCGTCTTGTTGAAATTGTACAAGACATTGGTAAGGCCAAACTTGGAATACTGTATACAGTTCTGGTCACTCTATTATAGAAAGGATATTATTAAACTAGAAAAAGTGCAGAAAAGATATACTAGGATGCTATCGGGACTTGATGGTTTAAGTTATAAGGAGAGGCTGGAAAGACTGGGACTTTTTTCTCTGGGGTGTAGAAGGCTTAGGGGTGATCTTACAGAGGTCTATAAAATAATGAGGAGCATAGATCATAGATAGTCAATATCTTTTCCCAAAGGTGGGGGAGTCTAAAACTAGAGGGCAAAGGTTTAAGGTGAGAGGGGAGAGATATAAAAGGGTCCAGAGGGGCAAATTTTAACACAGAGGATGGGGAGTGTCTGGAACAAACTGCCAGAGGTAGTTGTAGAGGCGGGTACAATCTTGTCTTTTAAAAAGCATTTAGACAGTTACATGGGTAAGATGGGTATAGAGAGATGTGGGCTAAACGCGGCTTTTGGGACTAGCTTAGGGGTTAAAAAAGGGGTGGCATGGACAAGCTGGGCTGAAGGGCCTGCTTCCATGCTGTAAACCTCTATTACTCTTTGTCTCTACCCGAACTGGCGCCGGAGTGTGGCGACTAGGGGATTTTCACAGGAACTTCATTGCAGTGTTAATGTAAACCTACTTTTGACACTAATAAATAAACTTTAAAAAAAGCAATTCCTTATGAGTGATTAGTGCCTTGTGTTTTGTACAGTAAGCCCAAACCCAAGGTATTATGTTATAATAGCAAGTCAGGTGATCTGATTAATCTGTGACAGTAAAATAATTTGATGGAGTCGATATGGAGAAACTAGTTCTATATTAGGAGGATTCAGGCCCATGATCTTCAAATTTGGTCTCAAGCATTAAGAAGTGAAATCAGGAAGCACTATTTCACAAAATGGAATGCAGAAACTTGGAACTCTCTGGCAAAAAACTTTGGATACTAGAGCAATTGGAGCTTCCAGGACCTGGGAGTATCATTGGTGGTCATGTATAGAACAACCGTGTTCTAAATGAATTGCAGAGCAGGCCCGAAGGGCTGAACAGCCTACTCCTGTTCTAGTCATTTGCAACTGCCAAAATAACTCATTTGGGTTTACCGTGACGTACCTGGACATCTAATATTCTGAAAAATAAATAACAGATTTCCAACTGTATCTTATCTTTGTAAATAAATGAACAATTTCAATTCAGTTGGCATACAGAATGAGTCTTTTTCCCTATACTTAAATATTTAACCCATATCACTCACACAAGTTATACATCCTGATTTTAATGGATCTCAACCACTTTTGTGTAAAGTATCTTTCCCCTTCAAATGGGATACTTAAAATTTTATGTAGACAAATATTGATTCAAGTATAAGATGATAGAAAATAAATTCTAATTAAACCTTTTTTTGGACACTTATGTTTGCAAATTGCTTTCAAATTTAAATCTATGAACATAAAAGGTCTAATGTAATTCCTTGCATAATGATCTCCTAATTGGATCTAATATTGTAATTGTTGGGGAGGGAGAAATTAAACATCCATTATTTCAAGTTTGATTGTTTAAAACCCTACTCAAAGTAATATAAGTAGGGGTGTTGAATATAATGCTGCATTAACAGCATGCATTTGTGTAGTTGTTTTCATAAAGATAAAAGTTCCAAGGAGTATCATTGATTTGAAAAATGTTGATGGGCAAGAGCAGAGAGTTAAGGAGGAGATAAGCATGGCAGAGGAAATAGGTTTGAAGAGACTGTTATATCAAGAGATGTGACAAGGGTTTAGGTAAAGGGGTTTCCAGAGTGTGGAACCAAGACAGTTCCAGTACTCTCCCATCAAAGGTGCAGCAGAGCCTGGCTGGGATTTTCCGCTCCTGTTCATGTTGGGCACGTTCGGCAACAGGAGCAGAAAATATAGCGAGAAGTGCAAAGTTGCATTTAACTTTGGTGTAAATATGTGACGTGATTGTCCCCTACCATCTCAGTGAAGATCATTATTGTAAATTAACATATGATTATCAGGTCCCTACACCAGAATCATCCCCCGCCCCTCAGGAAATCCATCCACAGTATTGTGACGGCAGAACGGCATGAATCATGATTGGTCTCTGAAGGAATGCGCCCTATCCTTCCCTTCTCCCCAATGTACTCTATGAACAGTATGTTTTGTCTATACGGCTCACAAGAAACAATCATTTTCACTCTATCCCAATACATGTGATAATAATAAATCAATTCAAATCAATTCAATTGCCCCCTGGAACTACCCAGGCACCCGTTCGTATTGCTCAGGCAGTGCTGGTGATGCCCAGCCAGTGCCAGAGGGAGTGTCCAAGCAGTTTCTGGGGGGGTGCCAGCAGGAGTTCCAGAATGAAATTTTGCTCACTGTGTGCTGGGACAGCCTTTCAAGATGGTGCCCCATTCATTGTGTTTGTAAATTGCTGGTGGGGCAGGCAGGTCAGGCCACCTGCCAGCGATTCATGATGGAACCCATGACCTGAAGTTATTTTTTTCAAAAGCTGCACTTTACAGTGGAGTTGGCTGTGCCATCGGCATCTTCAATGCCCCTTTTTCTGCCTGGCATCGGCCTTTGTTGATATTGGGGAAAACCCTAATCAGTTATTGGGATGCAATAGAGGCCAGAAATAGTAGAATGAATCCAAGGCTGCAGGGAAAGAAAGACTAATGTTTAATGTTTTCACATCCTCATAATTGCCCAAAGCAGTACAGCTAACCAAATATCTTGAAGTACCATCACTATTTTAATGCAGGAAATTGCAAAGATATAGGGGGTGAAGTGGGTGGAGGAATATCTTAGTGAGTTAATGAACTGTAATTCAACGACAGATACTGAAGGCCCCATGTGTGATGTTCAAAGAAGGCGAATATCCAGCATTTTGACTGCAACTGAGATGAAAGAGACAATGGCTGGGATTTAACTCAGAGGTGGCGGCCTTGCCCACAGGCTGGAAAGTCGGGGGGGGTGCCACCTCACCACCAGAAGCTCCAATACTATTTTGCATGGCTCAAGCAATTTATTAATTTGCAGATGACACTAAGATGAGTGGCAGAGCAAAGTGTGCAGAGGACGCTGAAAGTCTGCAAAGGGATATAGATATCTAAGTGAGTGGGCAAGGGTCTAGCAGATGGAGTATAATGTTGGTAAATGTGAGGTCATCCATTTTGGTAGGAATAACAGCAAAATGGACTATTATTTAAATGGTAAAAAATTGCAGCATGCTGCTGTGCAGAGGGACCTGGGTGTCCTTGTGCAAGAATCACAAGGAGTTGGTTTGCAGGTGCAGCAGGTAATTAAGAAGGCAAATGGAATTTTGTCCTTCATTGCTCGAGGGATGGAGTTTGAAAACAGCGAGGTTGTGTTGCAGCTGTATAAGGTGCTGGTGAGGCCACACCTGGAGTACTATGTACAATTTTGGTCTCCTTACTTGAGAAAGGATATACTGGCACTGGAGGGAATGCAGAGGAGATTCACTGGGTTGATTCCGAGTTGAGAGGGTTGGCTTATGAGGAGAGACTGAGTATACTGGAGCCATACTCATTGGAATTCAGAAGAATGAGGGGAGACCTTATAGAAACATATAAGATTATGAAGGGAATAGATAAGATAGAAGCAGGGAAGTTGTTTC
This sequence comes from Mustelus asterias, assembly GCF_964213995.1. Lineage (NCBI taxonomy): Eukaryota > Metazoa > Chordata > Chondrichthyes > Carcharhiniformes > Triakidae > Mustelus > Mustelus asterias. The sequence goes on from NC_135816.1 coordinate 15,963,542, forward strand.
CACTGGCGGGTGAAACTAGAACTAGGGGGCATAGCCTCAAAATAAGGGGGAGCAGATTTAGGACTGAGTTGAGGAGGAACTTCTTCACACAAAGGGTTGTGAATCTGTGGAATTCCCTGCCCATTGAAGCTGCTGAGGCTACCTCATTGAATGTTTTTAAGTCAAGGATAGATACATTTTTGAACAGTAAAGGAATTAAGGGCTATGGTGAGTGGGCGGGTAAGTGGAGCTGAGTCCACAAAAAGATCAGCCATGATCTTATTGAATGGCGGAGCAGGCTCAAGGGCCTGGATGGCCTACTCCTGCTCCTAGTTCTTATGTTCTTATGTTCTCATTGCCTGAAAATATGATCAGATCATGTAAGGATGGCAGGGTTCCTTCCCTAAATGATTTTTACAAGAATCTACGATAGCTGTCTTGGCTACCATTACTGAAACTAGCTTTATATTCCAGATTTATCAAATAATTTAATTTCCACAAGAGGCCGTGGAAGGATTAGAACCCATAGCCTAGATTTCTGGAGTACTTAGCCAGTGACCTTACAATTGTACCAATATCTCCCTATAAGTTGAATATTCCAAAATTCTGTGCAAACGTGAAGTCAGCAAGATAACTAGAATAACACGTGATACAGGAAGCTATAGGCAGTTAGTCTCATTCGGAGCATACGAGCAGGAATAGGCCATTCGCCCTTTGAGCCTGTTGCACCATTCAATAAGATCATGGTTGATCTGGCTGTGGTCTCAGCTCCAATTTCTTGTCTACCCCACATAACATTTGAATCTCTAGCCTATCAAAAACTTGCCTAACTCTTGTTGATCAACTACTGGGGTATAAAGTGCAAGATTAAATTACTATGACCTTAGAGAAACACGAGTTAATTTAGGCCACTCAGTACAGTTTCCAAAAGGCATGCTCTGTTTGCCAACCTTTTTGTTATTAAAAGATGTCAGCACAAGTGAATCTAGCCATTAAAAAAGATAAACAGAATCCTTCATTTTGAATCTAAAAGCACATAATTCAAAAGAAGGAAGACAATGTTAAGCTTGTCCAAACCCTCACTGAGGTTCCAAATGGAATAATGTGAACGGATTTAGAGATTTTTTTACATTTGCTGATGGGAAATGGGCATCAATAGGAAGGGAATCATTTATTAATCATTCCAAGTTACCCTCGAGAAGGTGGTGGTGAGCCATCTTGTATCACTGCTGTCCATGTGGTATATACACCTACAGTGTTGTTAGGGAGGGAGCTCCAGAATGTTGATACTACGGTGATGAAGGAATGGTGATATATTTCCAAGGCAGGATGTTGTGTGACTATGAGGGAAACCTGCAGGCGGTTATGTTCCATTGCATCAGTTGCCTTTGTTCACCTTGAGGCCAAGCGTTGCAAGATGTTGTTGAAGGAATTTTAGTGAGTGGCTGCGCTACAGATTTTTTAATTCTTTCACGGGCCTTGGGTATCACTGGCTAGGCCAGCATTTTCATTGTCCATCCCTAATTGCCTTTCAAGTAGTGGTGGTGGGCTGCCTTCGTGAACCACTGCAGCCCATGTGATGTAGGTGCACCCACAGTGCTGTTAGTGAGGAAGTTCCAGGGTTTTAACCCAGCAACAATGAAAGAACGGCAATACATTTCTAACTCAGGATGGTGAGTATATAGGGCGGCATGGTGGCACAGTGGTTAGCACTGCTGCCTCATAGCATCAGGGACCCGGGTTCAATTCCAGCCTTGGATGACTGTCAGTCTGGAGTTTACATGTTCTCCCTGTGTCTTTGTGGATTTCCTGCAGGTGCTCCGGTTTCCTCCTACAGACCAAAGATGTACAGGTTAGATGGGTTGGCCATGCTAAATTGCCCATTAATATCCCAAACTGTGTAGGTTGAGTGGATTAGACATGGTATACATGCGGAGTTACAGGGGTAGGGTGGAGGAAAGGGCCTAGACATGATGTTCTTTCAGAGAGCCGGTGCAGATTCGATGGGCTGAATGGCCTCTTTCTGCTCTGGAAGGATTCTATGGTTCTACGGTGAGTGGTTTGGAGGGGGGACTTCCAGGTTGTGATATTCTCATGCATCTGCTTTTAGGTGGTAGGGCTGTGGGTTTGGAGGGTGCTGTTGAAGGAACCTTGGTAAGTTGCTGCACTGCATCTGTAGAGGGTGCACCCTGATGCTGCTTCGGGTCAGTGGTGGAGGGAATGGATTTTGATGATGGATAGGGTGCCAATCAAGTGACCTGTTTTGTCCTGGATGGTTTTGAGCTTCCAGATTCCATTGGAAGGAGGATACAAAAATAGTGTAAAGAAGTTCAGGACAAATTCATTAGAATGGTATTACCTGTCACGTATCACAGTTTAAAAAGAGAGACTGGATAGTTTTTCGATTAGGTCTGTAAATTGCCTTGATAGAGGTCTTCAGAATTAGGGTAGGTTACAGTAGACAGTGAGAGATTGTTTACCTTAAGACAGTGAGACAGTTAGAATATGAAATTGACTGCCAAAGTGCATTTTTGAAGCGAGTTCATGCATTTAAAACAATTATAAATTTGTCTTATGTCTTGCCCTGTTCGGCAAGCCTTGTCTGTGCATGTTTAGGTATTCAGAATTTCTGCCCACAGACTTGCTGGAACTGTGAGCTGGTAGCAGGGCAGTGACAGGAACAGAGCAACAGGGGCCCTGGTGAACTATGAGACACGGCCACATGAGGACGGTCTCAACCGGGATCTTGGGTTCATGTCACACTATCTGTAACCCCCACGACTTGCAAAATCTCACTAACTGTCCTGTCTGGAGACAATACACATCCCTTTAACCTGTGCTTAATGCTCTCTCCACTCACATTGTCTGTACCTTTAAGACTTGATTACCTGTAAAGACTCGCATTCCAACCATTATTTTGTAAATTGAGTTTGTGTCTTTATATGCCCTGTTTGTGAACAGAACTCCCACTTACCTGACGAAGGAGCTGCGCTCCGAAAGCTAGTGACTTTTGCTACCAAATAAACATGTTGGACTTTAACTTGGTGTTGTGAGACTTCGTACTGAACTATGAGACTAACAGTCCATCACCTTAACTAACAAGATTAAAGGATAAAGTAATGCACAGAAGGACTAGGCATGAGGGTGAATTGGAGAGTGGGTGAATTCAATGCCAAATCACAGACAAAAAGAGTAATAAAGAGAGGCAATAAAGATTGGATTTACAAACAGAGATAAGAGGAAGAGAAGGGAAAAATAAGAAAAAAGGAATGTTAAAATTTAAAATTTATTATTTTAAAACATTTCCCGCAACAACCTCCAACCTGAGGAAATGAGGCACACGCTTACAATTTTTTACTTTCTGGTCAAGAAAAGTTGTTTGGCAGTCATTGACAATAACCAAATAGATAATAACAACAGGTTTTTATATAGCACTTTTAATGTACTGTAATAGATTCTCACACAGTGTTTCAAAGGGGGGTTATATAGCAAATTTTGACACTGAACCATCTGTTGTATTTCTGCCGATCTCACCATTGTCTTTAAGTCATTCTGAAGCATATAACTTACCTCATCATGATTTCATGTCATCTGGAAACTTTATCATGCTGCTCCCAATACCCAAGTCTAGATTGTTGATAAAAATTGCAAAACTTGAGAAAAAAACCTGAACTTTGTGGAACACACTTCAAACCACCATCCAGTCTGATAAATAGCATACACCATAACCCTTTGCATCCTGTCACTGAGACAATTATGTATCAACACTGCCACTTTTCTCTTAATAACATGGGCCTCCATTCTCTTACCCAGCCTCCAATGTGACATTCTGCAGAAGCCTTTGAAAATCCATACACAGCATCTACTGAATCCTTTGATGAGGTAAGGGATAAGATTGACTATCAAATTAGTCAGGACTTGCCTATAATAAATCCTTGCTGGTTTTCTTTGATTAACCCGTGCCTTTCCAACTGAAAGTTTATTGTGTCCCTGATAATAGCTTCCAACAACACTTCATGATCAATGTTATGTTGGCTGACTTTAGTTTTGCCCTCCTCGTTCCTTTCTTGAAATGTGTTCTAAGACGAGCAACCCTCTAGTCCTCCTATACTACTCAATGAGGATTGAAAGATTATGAGCAATGCCGCTGCTATGTTTATCTTTGCTTCTTTGACAAATTAAGATGCATTTTGTTCATTCCAGGTATCTTACTTTCACCACTGATAATCCTTTCAGTGTGTCTTCTCTATTTATCATTGTCCTGTGTACAAATTCCTTCTCATCTTATTAGCACAGCTTTCACATCGTCTGTTTGTTTTGTGAAGACAGATGCAAAGTACTCATTCACTACATTTGCCATATCCTTTGACTATACATGAAGATGTTATCTTGGGTCTTTAATTGTCTCAATCTTTTTCTGAGCAAACCAGTTATATGTTATGGGCTGAATTTTATGGAGTGGGTTGGGGTCCTGCTGTCCTGGCCTAAAGGGGTACGAAGTGGTTTGATGGTCAGAGAGGGGAGGCAAAGGGTTATGCAGCAATCTTCCCACACTTGGGAGGGTCTCCCCAAGAGCTGGTAAAATGCCAATGAGCTGGAAAAAGACCTTTAGTTGGTCACTTCAGTGCCTCAATTAGTCTCTGGGTAGGCAGACTGTCTATGACATTTCCTGCTACCAGCAAGATGGCAGAAAAACAATAGACATGCCACCTTCTGCTTCCCCATGCCAGTTTGCTAGCATTTTCATGTCAATGATACTGAAAACAAATACTGAAGTCTTAAACTTGAAGTGGATGGACACCCTAGAGAGTTTAAAATTAGACACTAAAGCAGGAGTTTCTGTTTTGTCAGACAAAGTCAAATGGCTCAAGCAGATTACATTGTAACCATCAACTATCAAATTACAGGATCCTGGTGAGACAACATTGAAAGTCAAAGACCAAGTTATGGAAAAGTTGAAGTATAAAGATAGAATAATTTTCAAACCTCTCTATGTCATTAAAAATCAAGAATGCTCTCTGCTAAGCAAAAAGGCAGGCTCAAAATTAAAACAAACCTATAAAATGGATGAAGTTACTGATGAGCACTGTAGCAGGAAATTCAGGAATGAATTTCAAAATTATTACAGGTTGAGGGAAATTAAAGACTGAGTGCCATATCACCCTATGAGCTGACGCTTAACCAAATTGCCTCTTTGTACTGAGGAAAGTCCCTCACCCATTCTTGTAGAAAGTCAAGGGTGAAATTAAGAAAATGCAACAGCAAGGAGTTACCTCCCTGGTTACCATGCCAATGGTGTTCTGGAATGGTTGTAGTCCCAATCCAAACAGCTCTATAAAAATCTGCATGGGTTTAATGCAACAAAACAGATCAATGGAACGTGAGATCTATCTCAGTGGATGGCAGTCTTCCCAAATAGCCAAGAGTACACTATTCATCAAATTGGATGAAACTGCAGGTCTTAGTTGCTGCCTCTGGACAAATAATTTAGATTGCCGACTACATTCATAACACCCTTCGGTCTTCATTGTTTCAATAGATTACCATTTGGAATTATACCCAGTCCAGAAATTCTACACTCTTGCAGGCATGGGAAGAGTAAAATGCCATTTGGACAACATCTTTATACATGGCTCCATGAGAGAAGATCATGATCACTGGGTCAGAGCAGTCCTGAGAGCCTTAGGCCCGATACAGGCCTAACACTAAATGAAAAATGTGAGTTCACCACACCTACGATCAAATTTCTAAATCACATTGTACAAGCCATTGGAATCACATAAAATAAAGTTAAAAAAGTAAAATTGATTTATTAATCATAAGTAGGTTTACATTCACACTGCAATGAAGTTACTGTGAAAATCCCATGATTCACATTTGATTAAAGAATGTTTAATCTCCTCTGAAAGAGAGCTAATTGAAACTTGGGCTTTCAACTTAGCTCCTGAAGAGAAAGAAGGAATAAGACAAAGCTCTAGTGCCACCCAGGAGAACACAAACACAGATGGAAGGAAGAGTATGGAATATCCTTGATTTCAGAAAGAGCTCAGAACAACTTCAGAGAGATTGGTCAGGCACTTCACAGACCAACCCTGTGGAGTATGAGACTTTGGGCGGAGATGTAGGAGGATGTAAATATGATAGGTATAAAGATTTGTGGGAGAGATATAAAGGGTTAACATCAGAAACACAGATGAGGCTGATATAATGATGATGTAACATCACCTGATTACGTTACAGAGATCTGGAGGGAGGAGAACTTCCAACCTCGGGAAGAATTCCCAATATGTAGAAAGTACCTGTAAATAACAAGTAATGGTTTTAACAAACAACAGTTTCAAGCAGCTTACTTTGGGAGTATAGACAAGCCCCCCAAAAATCCATCTAGACCCTGAACATATGATAAAAGACTGACATTTGTCATAAACTTACTTTTGTTTTCTTTTATTTATTCTGAAATCCAGGTTGCATAGCTTTGGATGCTCCACCACTTCCCTTCAAAGGAATATGCCTAGTTTGTAGCGGAACTATCTCTTTCCTGAATGCCCTCCATTTCTGATTCACCCTGTAATTGTCTTTTTCAATCTAGCTGTGCTGGGTTCTTTCTCAAATCATTGCAATTTGTTCTTCCCCAGTTGATATCTTCACTATTGTCTGTCTCTTTCCATAATTGCTTTAAGCTGAATTATGTGTGGTCACTGTGAGCTAGATAATCTACTGTAACACAGTCCACTTGTTCTACTTCAATTCCCGGCTCAAATATTACTTCATCTTTTGCTGAACTGGAGACAAATAAATCTCCTGATGTTTGCTTTTATGTTCTTCACTATATTTTTGAGTTCTGTGTCATCAAGCAAAGGCCATTGGCCTGGGTTTAATGGTCTCCCCTGCTTGGTGTGTTTTTAGTGGAGGACAAATGAAGTATGAGTGGTGGCAAGTCCACCATCTTCCCACCCAACCCTGAGCTGCCCATGCCACAATCCAATTATTGTGGGCAGATGGGAGTGCGCAGGCTTTTTTTTACACAAAGTGTTTAAAAAGTATGAAGGAAGGTGGGAAATCCTTTGTTGGGGGGCCCTGTGCACATCCAGGCCATCTCCCCTAAAAATATTATCCTCTTTGTTCATCCCTCCTGGTTTCCATTCCACCCACCTCACCTCTCTCTCTAGCTTGCCCTTCCCACCCAAGATGTCATCACTAGCCTGCCGGCAACATATTGTATCCTTCCTTCCATCATAAGGTCAGAGGTGGGAATGTCCCCTGATGATCACATAATGTTCAGCACCATTTGCTACTGCTCACATTGAAGAAGTCTATTTTCAAGTGTAGCAAAATCTGGAGAGTATCCAGGCTTGGGCTGACAAAAGGCAAGCAACGTTCACACTGCACAAGTGCCAGGCAATGACCATCTCCTACAAGATAAGACTTAACTATCATCCCTTAACGTTGAATGGCATTACCATTGCTGAACACCCCATTATCAATATTCTGGGGGTCACCATTGACCAGAAACTGAACGGGACTAGCCATATAAATACTGTGGCTGCAAGAGCAGTTCAAAGACTAGGAATCCTGAGGAGAATAACTCACCTCTTGACTCCCCAAAGCCTGTCCACCATCTACAAAGCACAAGACAAGAGTGTGATGGAGTACTCCCCACTTAACTGAGTGAGTGCTGCTCCAATAACATTCAAGAAGCTTAACACCATCAACAATAAAGCAACCCATTTGGTTGGCACCCCACCTACAAGTATTCACTCCCTCCACCAAAGACGCACAGACGCAGCAAGATGTATTGCACAAACTCACCAAAAGTTCCTTAGGCAATGCCTTCAAAACCTATGACTGCTACCTAGAAAAACAGGCAACAGGCATATGGGAATACTACCTCCTGCAAGCTCCCTCCAAGTCACACATCATCCTGTCTTGGAACTAAACCACTATTCCTTTACTGTTATTTCACTGGGTCAAAATCCTAGAATTCCCTCCCTAACAGCACAGTGGGTGTACCCACGCCATGTGGACTGCGGTAGTTCAAGATGGCAGCTTACCAGCACCTTGTCAAGGACAATAACGGATGGACAATAAATGTTGGTTTAGCCAGCAATGTGCACATCCCATGACTGAATAGAAAATTGAAGCAGTGTTTCTCACAACCACCCCAATGTGAAATACCTTTATACATCATGCTCCAGAGAAAGAATGCCCATTTACCATTATTCCCTGCATTTTGTCTCTTAGCCAATTACATATGCTTGCGACAACTGCCCCTTTAACCTTACAGGCTAACAAGTTTATTATGTGGTAATATATTAAATGCCTTTTAAAAGTCTATGTGCACAAGCTGAACCACACTACCCTCATCAACTCTGCATCACTTCATCAAATTTCTCAGCCGTGACAGTGATTCAAGAAGGTGGCCCACCACCGTCCTGTCAGGGTCATTCGAGATGAATAACAAATGCCAGCCTTGCCAGTGATGCCCACATTTAACAATCAATATGCAATACAATTTGATGATTTCAGGCCTTGTTAGAGATTAGTGAATAAACAGAATGGAGTTATTTGTGTGTGCCATGTGCAAAGCCACATTTATTGATATGGAGTCTAATGAAACAGGCCTATTAAGTGCTATCTGGATTGCTGGCAACATTATTCTTTTAGCACTCCATACTAACTGGAATGTTCGTTCTTCTTTTAGATTTTAAAAAGATGCGCACATTCTTTTATTAACTTTAATGCACAGCATTCCGTTGAACTTGCTACAAAGAGAGAAAATACCATATAATTATTGTGATTGCAGAAGCAGGGCCAATATGAAGCTTACCCGCTTCACAACAACAAGGAAAGTCGCAGCATAATAAAACAGGTGATGCACAGTGGCTGGAATTCTCCAGTGTTGTGCACCCCAGCCCCGCTGCTAGCAAGAACGGAGAATTTGGCACTCAGCCAAATCTTCATTTACAGCTGCAGAACTGGAGAATCCCTGCCCAATGAATCAGATTATCTTTATAGTGATGCATGGCAGAATTGGTGTAAGTATTTGAATGCAGAGTATTGCAGCTGAGAGTCTAAGCAGTGTCACCATTTATTCTATCTAGTCTGCATGAGTGAAACACTGACACAGCATGAATTGCGGGGAAGAAAACCCATTTGGTCCATTTCATTTTCAGTAACTTGATTTTCCTATCTTAGCACCTCGCATGCTTAGACTATGACCCCTGGTTCTGGACATCCTCGCCATCAGGAACATCCTTCCTGCATCTATCCCGTCTAGTCCTATTAAAATTTATTTTCGATAAGATGATACCATAGAATCAGTGCAGAATGAGACCATTCTGCCCATTGAGTCTGCACTGGCTCTGTGAAAGAGTATATTACTCAAGCCCACTCCCCAACCCCCGCCCTATCCCTGTAACCCCACATATTTACCATTGCAATCCACCTAACCTGCATATCTTTGGATGAAATGATCCCCCGCACCCTTCTTAACTCCAGCGAATATAATCATAACTGACTTAATCTCTCCTCTTACGTCAGTCCTGCCATCCCAGGAATCAGTCTGGTAAACCTTTGCTGCACTCCCTCTACAGCAAGAACGCCTTCCTCAGATAAGAAGACCAAAACTGAACACAATATTCCAGGTGCAGCCTCACCAAGGCCCTATATAATTTTGAATATCACATCCATCATCTAGACATGTGATATTCTGTCAAAGGCCTTCTCTACTGGTCAATCTATTTATTTATTATTGTCAGAAGTAGACTTATATCAACACTGCAATGAAGTTACTGTGTAAACCCTCTAGTCGCCACACACCGGCGCCTGTTCAGGTACATTAAGGGAGAATTTAGCATGGCCAATGTACCTAACCAGCATGTCTTTCAGACTGAGAGAGGAAACCGGAGCACCCGGAGGAAACCCACTCAGACACGGAGAGAACGTGCAGACTCTGCATGGACAGTGACCCAAGGCAAAAATTGAACTGGAGTCCCTGACACTGTGAGGCAGCAATGCTAACAACTGTGCCACCACTGATGAGGTAGATATCCACACCCCTGTCCCACACATAGATGATTGTATCTCTGAGTAGCACGAGGCTATAACAAATCTTGGTTTGGGAGGGATTTCTGGTTATGAGGACAATAGAAAAAATGTTGGAGCCTCTACCTTCACTGCACATAGCTAACGTAGTATTATGTTAGCTATTATATTATATAGCTATATTCATAGAATCATAGGATCTTACAGAGCAGAAGGAGGCCATTCGGCCCATTGAGTCTGTACCATAATCTCACCCAAGCCCTATCTCCATAGCCCCATGCATTTCCCAAATTAATCCCCCTGACACTAAGGGGCAATTTAGCCTGGCCAATCCACCTAACCCGCACATCTTCGGACTGTGGGAGGAAACCAAAGCATCCGGAGGAAACCCATGCAGACACGGGGAGAATCTGCAAACAGTGACCCAAGCCGGAAATTGAACCCAGGCCCCTGGCACTGTGAGGCAGCAGTGCTAACCACTGTGCCACCGTGCCGCTCCATATTATTATGTATTATTATATATATAATATGAATATCATATAGCCATATTATTATATATATTATTATATTATAATAATATAGATGTATTATATATATTATTAATGTTAATTAATTATGATGAAGGGTGAGAACCAAATTTCTGACTAATTTCCTATCCCTTTGCCCATGTCGTAGTCCATTGTCAAGAAAATATCTTCAAAAATGGAGTAACTGTGGAAAGAGGAGCAATAAATATGAGAAAATTCTCTTTTGGGACAGAATAGCTGTAAATGATTTTTTGTAAGGCAATGGGCTGTATGAGTCATGATATAGCAGTGGATCAATGTCTTGTGCCTATTAGTGGTGTGTGATAGAAAAAAGCACTCAGTTTTCAGCAAACTTGTAACTGGTTGATCAGGGCTTTAATGGCACTGCTGAGTTCTAGCACTAATGGACTGGTAGTAGGTTAGAAAAGTTGCTACAGTAATCTGACTTTGAATGTAAAATGTTTGTCACATTTATAACCTATCCTTATCCAACTGTTGCAGTCCTCTGGGAACTGCATCAAAAGTCTAGACTGCATGCTGCCCATCTGATTACATTCCAGGAAATACAGTTTATGTCAAACTAATTGCTTCTGCACCATCGACACCGTACGCCTGCATTAAGTGCCTGAAGATAAAAGAAAAGTACTTGATTGATTTGGGCTTGTTACAGTCCCTTGAGTATGTTGGCCATATTTGGAATCAGGTTAAGGTAATTCGCCATCCATCAGCCCATTTTCAGTTTGTGTCTCTACTCACACAGAGATCCCGGCATGATTTTGACAATTGATGTGTGATCTTAGGTTACTTACTACCCTCCTGACCAAAACGATTCACAGACTTATTACTTCACTGGAAAATAATGGATTGCTAATGGGTCCTATCATTTTGAAGTGCAGTACATTTTGGTTCCCATTCTTTCTTTTCTCAGGCTAGAGCAGTTTTCTGCTTGGCTGTTGATCAGCCCACACTGATTAAAAATTATTCGAATGGGAGAAAGTAGCCAAATAAACCTTTCGAACTGAAGCAAGAGGGGAGTGCCAACTCATTTCACGTGTAACAGGCCAGAACATGACAAATCTACGGAAGACAATGCTACAAGAGAACATTTTCACTCCGAAAGGGGAAAAGCTGATGCACGTTCTGCTAACACAGGTATCTGAAGAAAATGAAGATTACTGCTTGTGCCTCACAGGTAGTCAATCAAATAGGGATAAAAATTACTTTTCTTTAATCTAGTAAACTGTTTTGCTTGTGCACTAAATTATAGTTCTCTTAAAACATTTTTTTAAAGGTTTTGATATTCTAACATATCCTGCAATGCATCTTTTTTCCAAAATTAGTTACTAAGGATGAAGAGGTGCAGTTCACTTTTTTGAAAATCTTACCTAATGGGCTTAAAGAGAAATACATAATCCAGGAGGTCTGGTTTCTGGAAGATTTAACAATGGTGGATGGAAGAGACGCAACTGCAGTAAGAATTACAATTCTCATCTTTCCTATCTTGTTACTACCTGTGTCTGGTGTACCATTCAGATAAATTAGCAATGAAGGCATGCATGCAATATAACAAATTGACATAAATAACCGTTACTAACATTCCTTTCAAGACATGACATATTTTGCAGAATCTTGCTTGCTTTCAGTATGGAGCTTGATTGCAGTGATGTTAAGTACGCCTCATACACATTTCTCACAGGGAAGTTAATTTACAGCAGGCTAGTGCTAAATGAAGACTTAAACACAACAATAAACATATGGCTGGAGTGTATCTGTAGAATGTACTTCAATGGTGAAACCTATACCATGAAGCGGACAAAAATAATTGTAAAAGTGTTGGAATGCTGGTGTATGGTCTTTGGTATTCTGAGGTTGCATATGGATGTTAGAAAGATGGAAAGTTTACTTGAGCTGTCAAGGAGTTCCATCGGGTAATTGGAATGGGCAATTCACTGATAACATTTAGTTAACAATAAACTGTCAATTTAAATGTATGGTGAAATTTCAGTATCGTTAATTTGTGCAGACTGATGAAGTAATTCATAGCAAAGGATCATGTTGCTAAGGGAATATTGCTCCTAAATAGAATTACAGCTGGCACCAGGGAAAACATTAGTTATAATGAGGAGTTTATTATAATAGATTTGCAATATGAGTCCACTTTTCCTTCTTATTAAGACTGCATCTCTTTCAGAGAGTCATACAGAGCAACCAAGCACTTGTAGAATAGTTTTTGAAATAAAGAGTTAAATTCTTATCCACCAAATTATCAAATTTTAAAATGCATGTGACAATATTTCCAAAGTCACTCTAAAAATGAAATACTCAGAAACATCAATGCTATCTAGTCATTTTGATTTATTAATTAAGTCCTGCACCCTCTAACCAGGGAAATTGAGGGACTGGTCAAAAAGAAAAGAGAGGCGTATGGTAGGTCCAGGCAGCTAAAAACGGAGGGAGCTCTGGAGGAGTACAAAGAAAGTAGGAAAGAACGCAAACAGGGAATTAGAAGAGCAAAAAGGGGTCACAAAATGTTCTTGGCAGACAGGATTAAGGAGAATCCCAAGGCATTTTATTCATACGTTAGGAACAAAAGGGTTGTCAGGGAAAAAAAAAAATCGGACCTCTCAGGGACAAAAGTGGGGAATTGTGCTTGGAGCCCAAAGAAGTACGGGAGATCCTAAATGAATACTTTGCGTCGGTATTCACAAAGGAGAGGGATGTGTTGACTGGGAGTGTCTCGGAGGGGAGTGTTGAACCGTTGGAGAAAATCTCCATTACAAAGGAGGAAGTGTTAGGTTTGTTAGAGAATTTAAAGTCTGACAAATCCCCAGGGCCTGATGGAATCTATCCAAGGCTGCTCAGGGAGACGAGAGATGAAATCGCTGGGCCTCTGACGCAAATCTTTGTCTCGTCACTGGACGCAGGTGAGGTCCCAGAGGATTGGAGGATAGTTAATGTGGTCCCGTTATTTAAGAAGGGTAGGAAGGATAACCCGGGTAATTATAGGCCGGTGAGCTTGACGTCCGTGGTGGGGAAGTTGTTGGAGAAGATTCTTAGAGATAGGATGTATGCGCATTTAGAAAGGAATAAACTCATTAACGAGAGTTAGCATGGTTTTGTGAGAGGGAGGTCATGCCTCACTAACCTGGTGAAGTTTTTTGAAGAAGTGACCAAAATGGTTGACGAGGGAAGGGCCGTGGATGTCGTCTATATGGACTTTAGTAAAGCGTTTGACAAAGTCCCTCATGGTAGGCTGGTGAAAAAGGTTGGATCTCATGGGATAAAGGGGGAGGTGGCTAGATGGGTGGAGAACTGGCTTGGTCACAGAAGACAGAGGGTGGTAGTGGAAGGGTCTTTTTCCGGCTGGAGGCCTGTGACTAGTGGTGTTCCGCAGGGCTCTGTATTGGGACCTCTGCTGTTTGTGATTTATATAAATGATCTGGAAGAAGGTGTAACTGGGGTGATCAGTAAGTTTGCGGACGACACAAAATTGGCAGGACTTGCAGATAGTGAGGAGCATTGTCAGAAGCTACAGAAGGATATAGATAGGCTGGAAATTTGGGCAAAGAAATGGCAGATGGAGTTCAATCCTGATAAATGCGAAGTGATGCATTTTGGTAGAAATAATGTAGGGAGGAGCTATATGATAAATGGCAGAACCATAAAGGGTGTAGATACGCAGAGGGACCTGGGTGTGCAAGTCCACAGATCCTTGAAAGTGACGTCACAGGTGGAGAAGGTGGTGAGGAAGGCATATGGCATGTTTGCCTTTATAGGATGGGGCATAGAGTATAAAGGTTGGGGTCTGATGTTGCAGATGTATAGAACGTTGGTTCGGCCGCATCTGGAATACTGCGTCCAGTTCTGGTCACCACACTACCAGAAGGACGTGGAGGCTTTGGAGAGAGTACAGAGGAGGTTTACCAGGATGTTACCTGGTATGAAAGGGCTTAGTTATGAGGAGAGATTGGGTAAACTGGGGGGTTGTTCTCCCTGGAAAGACGGAGGATGAGGGGAGACTTGATAGAGGTGTATAAAATTATGAAAGGCATAGATAGGGTGAACGGTGGGAAGCTTTTCCCCAGGTCGGTGGTGACGTTCACGAGGGGTCATAGATTCAAGGTGAAGGGGGGGAGGTTTAACACAGATATCAGACGGACATATTTTACACAGAGGGTGGTGGGGGCCTGGAATGCGCTGCCAGGCAAGGTGGTGGAGGCGGACACACTGGGAACATTTAAGACTTATCTAGACCGCCATATGAACGGAGTGGGAATGGAGGGATACAAAAGAATGGTCTAGTTTGGACCAGGGAGCGGCGCGGGCTTGGAGGGCCGAAGGGCCTGTTCCTGTGCTGTATTGTTCTTTGTTCTTTGTTCCTCTGAATTGAAATAATAAATGGTATAAAATATTAAAAACTTCAATGGTGTACTAATAAGGCAGGGAAGGCAATGGCATAATGGTCAGAATCATAGAATCCCTACAGTACAGAAGGAGGCCATTCAGCCCATCGAGTCCGTACCAACCACAATCCCATCCAGGTCCTATCCCCGTAACCCCACGTATTTACCCTAATGATTCCCCCGACCCTAGGGTCAATTTAGCATGGCCAATTCACGTCACCCGCACATCTTTGGACTGTGGGAGAAAACAAGACCACCCGGAGGAAACCCACACAGACATGGGGAGAATGTGCAAACTCCACACAGACAGTGACCTGAGGCCGGAATTGAACCTGGGACCCTGGCACTGTGAGGCAGCAGTGCTAACCACTGTGTCACCGTGCCGCCCCATTGGTATTGTCACTAGACTAATAATCCAGCAACCCAATGGTCTAATCTTGAACCCAATTCTAGATCTGGGGACCTGGGTTCAGATCATGGCAGATGTTAAAAATTTGAATCCAATAAAAATCTGGAATTAAAAGTCTAATGACCTTGGAAACAATTGTCATAAAAACCCATCTGGTTCATTAATGGCCTTTAGGGAAGAAAATTTGCCGTCCTTATCTGATGTGGCCTACATGGTCACTCCAAATCCTGGAAATTGTTTTTTTAAAAATTAGAGTGCTAATGTAGTCATTAAATATTTTAATATTCTATATTAGTTAGCAGTTATTTTGTGCTGAGTGACTAGTAATTCACCAGGATATACTTTATTCAGGAAACAGACTCTGGATTACTGAGGTAAAATATATTTATTATTTTCATTCCATAAAGATCTATGACGTTTTGGAGTCAGCTGTGGTATCATTATTGTTAGTAATTGGTGGAAATTCAAAGATTGCGTATGCTCGGGTTTTTTAATTACAGTGATTGGAAATGTTCATGTAACAAAGATACTTGAACAAGAATGGTCCTCTGCACTGCTGTTCTCCATTTAAAAAAAGCTACAAATTTTTAACCAATAAGATGTATCCAGATATCTACTCTGGGCGATATTAGGAACTTGTTGAGAACAAGTGCTTTAAACATTCTAAATGTGGTAATGTTTTTGAGTATTTTCTTTCATTAAATTAGCAATCTGGGAATAAATTATTCACAGAACTCCCTCTTGCAGAGAAAACTGTGGTGGACCACTTTGAACATTAAAACTTAAAGCACCTTTTGCCACACACATCATTGGGTGTAAGGTGCTCAATTACCTTAGGCTATGAAAGGTATTTTATATAAATCTCTTTCTTCTTTCCATCATTGGTAGTGAGATTATTTTCTGTTGGACCAGAAAACCACATTGGATCTTTTTTCACTTAAATTCCCTCCCCGGGCATGCAGACAGTTCTAGATTGCTCCCCATCTGACTCTCAATCAAACTGATGTCTGATGGGGATCCTGGCAAACAAAAAAATGCTCATTGTGATATTTCAGAAACTCTGTGCCTTCCTCCCCATTCTCTGTTCCGTCATCCAAACAACCTACCCGGGTCAAAATCAAATAATATTATTTTGGTACGATGTTTTATGTTTACAACATGACAGAAAGATTTTTTGCTTAATTTCAAAAGGCCACAATACTGTCTCAATCACAGCATCAATGGATGCAAAATACATTCTAGTTTTCAGGAAAAATAATATGAAATTGAATTTGAAAGTATCTGGTGCAGGTGAAGAAATTCAGGAGAAAAAACCTGGATTCATTCATGGGTCTTCCCTCTTCCACTCCTTTAGAAACAAAAAAAAACGAGAGCTTTACATCATTAAATCTGCCACAGGAGATGAAAGTTAAGCTATTTTTGAAAGAGAAACTTCCACCACTCAGTGCAGTAGTGAGAACCAGTCTCAGTGGCATGCTGTAGTCTTTAGAGAAATGAACCTTTACAATCTATATGATGAAAGGCTTCAAAAGCATCAGATGTGCAATGCTGAAATTCAAAGACTGATTTGTACATATATATTAGGTTAAGGTTAGGCAGTCCCACTGAAACTTCAGGGTATTAGCATTGATGTAAACTCAATCATGTCACTCTCCAAAAGTGAAAACTCCTGGCTGCTTTATATATGACCTGTTCAGGACACAAGTTCAAAGAAGCTTTTCTCCGGTACGGGGTCAAAGGGTCTCCCATCTAGCCACAGTTTAGATCGTCAAAGATCTGCTATCTTAACATCTGCGTCTTTGAGCATCAAACTTTCCGATGTACAAATGTAAACATCAGTTGTGTTTATTTCTTCCCAAAACTGGCCACAGGAGTAGGCAATTTCATTGGCCTTGCAGACAAGTGCAGGATTGGTGTTATTTTTTTACTCATTCACAGGATGCGGGCATTGTGGGTAAGGCCAACATTTCTTGTCCATCGGTGCCTGCCCCCTTTGTACTAACCCCTGGCACCCTGGCAGTGCTGACATGGCAGTGCCAATTGACATTGCCATGTGGACACTTTCGGGTGCTATGAGGTAGTGCCATGTGGGCACTACTAGGGTGCCAGGAGGCAGTGCCAGGTGGGCTCTACCAGGGTGCCAGGGGGCAATGCCAGGTGGGCTCTGCCCAGCCATGTTCCCAACCACCTGGGGGCTTCAATGGCCTCCAAACCCCCTGGTGTGGCCATCATCCATTTGTGGAGACCAGTAGTGATTTATGCAGCATTCCTGCTGCACCTGAGTGTCGGAAAATCCCGGGAGCCGGTCGAATCTGACTTGAAACAGACAAAGCCCAGTGAAAGCAGGAATCAGATTACGTCCAGGTATGGAGTGGGAGAAATCCCAAGGGTGCTCTGGCTGGCACTAAACCCCTCCCTCACGATTGTCCGACCCTGCTTGACCCAAGCACAATCTGTGCTGGGCCCAATGCAGTCGGAAAATTGGTCTCTATTTTTTTATTCCAGATTTTATTTCATTAACTGAATTTAAAAGCCCCAGCTGCATGATGGAATTTGAATTCTTGTCCCTCTTGTAACCATAATTTATGTATATACACACATCTGTAGCTACCAAACTCTATTCCTTGATGAATAGCAAACTTTAATCAAATGTAGGTTTAAAGTCACAAAATAATAAATGATCGAAAACCTCTGAAGAGTGGTCCCGTTCCTGCAACGCAAGGAAGGTGTGATTTTTGTCCTCTTGGCAACTGATTCAAAGCTGAATCAGTAATTTGTTAGCCAGGGAAAACCTAGATTGGAACAGCACTGGGTTCCTTTCAGCCCAAGTTGCTCACTGTAAGTTTTGGGATTTAAAGTTTACAGAGAAATTACAATACACATCCAAATTGCAAATGATAAGGCAATTTTTTATTGGCAAAAAGAGTCACCTTTAAATAAACCTCCACATGTTACATTTCTTTTGCGAGGATTAGTTAAACCCCCCAATATCAGTGCCCAATTTGTTTCTGGGAAATGTTTCACTTAGTCATCACACAAGGGAAAAAAATCTTTTATTGCTAGCAAGGCAGAAAATATATTCAAAGATCTCACTGCTCCAGCCATAACTCGTCAGGAAACGTCATTGGGACAAATTATGCAAGATCAAGTTCTCTGAAACCAGAGATTTATTTTAGTGCGTTGAAATGTTGCAATCTGTTTAGTATTAGAAGGGTGCAGAGTTAGCCTCCATTGTCTCCACTCTTGGGTTTCAGAGAAGAAAATAGTGTCACGGACAGGAGGGGGAGTCAATTTAAACTGTCTTGATTTCCCCACTCTCGACCTGTCTGTAATCAGGAAGGTTTTTTTAAATTCTGCTTCTCCGTTTTATAAAATGATGGCTTATTTTTCCCAACCCTTAGATTTGGAATGTCCCAATCCTCTATTAATAACTTGCGCAGAAAACTTGAGATAAAATAAAAAGGGGTGGTTTATTTTTACACACACATGCGAGAGATGGGTGTTTGGCAATGCCCACCTCTTTTGCACTAACATGATAAATGGGGGATAGGGAAAAAGAAAGAGGATTCAGGGCACAACCACAATAAAATACAAGTTGGGGCTTTACATGTGTCCAGTGTCCAGAATCAGAAGTCAACTGGAATGTTCCTTCTGAGGGGAAGCTGATTGATTGTAGAATGATTTGTCTTTTCAGAGCAAGACTTCCACAATGGGAAAAGGCACATTGAGTGAATTAGTCTGGAGGCATAAGTTCCAAAGTTTCAGCAGTTGGCAGGTTTGACAAGGGCCCGGCTTCTTTTTGCTGCTACTGCCTTGATTTAAACAAGACAGCACAGGCTGTTGCCTGGAGTTCTGTTCATGTTGGAGGTCAAACAGTAACTGCTTGAGTTCAGCTCCACTGGAAAATATTACAGTGCAACTTGGGGGAGTCACATGGTGTCCCTTCTCAATGTTGGACAAAGATGGCTGAAATCTTGAGGTATTTAATTGGAGTCAGGATTCCTTTTGTTCTTGGAGTTAAGTAAATGAATCTTTCTTGTTGAAATCATGGTGTTACAACAGTTAATGTTTAGGCCATTATGGGAGATTAAGACCTACGAAAGATTGCCTTTGTTCAAAATTGGCTAGAGTAGACCCATTGTCTGCAGGGCCATTCTTACTTTGAAACTGCTGCATACCAGCATGTGACAAGCTGGAGACATCAGTCGTCCAAAAGTGAGTTGGGATGGAATAATGATTTGCCATATATCCCTACCTCTTTGTACCTAATCCCAACCCCATCCATCCCTTAATTCCCAGGAATGATGCTGTAGAATGTGTTATTTGAACAGATATATTGAAGCCAGAGCCAAATGAAACTGTTGTGTCATTCAAAATATTTTCTTCCCAGCATTTGTTTCAGTTGAATCCTGGTCACCAGTTAGATCCATCAAGGTAAATAGGGAGTGGAGCCTGTAGATCTCTTGGGCCTAACATTCACAGAGCATGACATGTTCACAAGCTAAAATGAATGATTTAGGATTAAACGGTTCTTTAGGCAGCACAAAAACAGCAGTTCTTCTGCCTTCAATATCCTCCAATTCCTACGCTCTACAGCAAGTCCACAGGCCAGAGTTTTAGCAAAGTTTCCGTAGCAACCAGAAGTCCCACTCTAAGCATAGGCAGTCAGAACTAGTCCGCCATTGTCCCCTTTTCCAAGCAAGACCAGTGCCGGAATTTTATCGCCTCGCCCGCCCTAGGCTCGTAAGATCCCGCCGGGGACCAATGGAGAATGCCGTTCTGTGAGCCATGGCCGCTCCGATGCCGGGGCGGGTGTGGCAGTTAAATTCCAGCCCAGATCTAGATCAGCCATAAGCATAACTAGAGGTAACAATGTTTAACATTTTGACTTATTGATATCTTGTAATCATACTTCAGATTCATACCATATTTCGTAAATTACTTCCTGTGTCAGTTGTGGTTCAGTTGGTAGAACTCTTCGACTCACAAAGCTGTGGGTTCAAGTCTCCCTCTGGAGTCCTGAGTACATTATTTAGGCTGGCATGCCAATGCATTACTATAGGAGTGCTGCCCTGCTAAAAGTGGTGCCTTTTGGATAAGTTTAAAGTTTATTTATTAGTGTTAAAAGTAGGTTTACATTAACACTGCAATGAAGTTACTGTGAAAATCCCTTAAATGCCACAATCTGGCACCTGTACTGGTACATTGAAGGAGAATTTAGCATGGCCAATGCACCTAACCAGCACATCTTTCAGAGCACCCGGAGGAAACCCATGCAGACCCATTATACACTTGCACTTGGAGAGGTAATTAAGAGAGCTAGCAATGATTTGTGAAATCCAGATCATACTTGCCTGATCTCATTGGATTTTTTGATGAAGTAACAGGGAAGGTTGACAAAGAGAATGTAGTGGATGATGTCTATTTGTCTTTTAAGAAAGCTTTCAACAACATACCATATAAAAGGCTAATTAATAAAATTGAGATGGAATGGAATAGGAGAATTTGACTAAAAATAGGTTAAAGGACAGCAAACGATGAGTCATGGTGAATGGTTATCTATCAGACTGAAGAATGTTAGACTGGTTGTCTCCAAGAGCCAATATAAGGACCACTGTGTTTTTTGCTGTATATAAATGACTTGGATCTTTGAATACAGAGTAGAATTTTTAACTTTGCCAACTAGGAGGAGTGGTAAACAGTGTGGATGGTATGAATGATGGTATGAATGAATCCAAAGATGTGCAGGTTAGGTGGATTGGCCATGCTAAATTGCCGCTTAGTGTCCCAAGATGTGTAGGTTAGATGGATTAGATGGGTTAGCCATGGCAAATGTGCGGGGTTACAGGAATAGGTCAGGGGAGAGGGCCTGGGTAATATACTCTGAGAGAGAATCGGTGCAGACTCAATGGCCGAATGGTCTCTTCTGCACTTTAGACATTCTATGATTCTACGAATTACCTGCAACATGACATAAATAGACTAAAAGAATTGCCAGGCTCGTGGCAGATGAGATTTAATATAGAGAAGTGTCATTTTGAAAGCAGGGATAGAGATTCAGATTTGCATTTACATTGGGGATCTCCTTGTTTGGAATAAATCTAAACAGTGTGCAGGAACAGAAGTACTTGAAGTTGCACGTGCATTGATCTTTGAGTGTGGCAGGACATATTATGAGAGCACCTAGCAAAGCATAAGGGAATTTGGGCTTCCTTCATAAATACAAGACTTGAATACAAAGCAAGAAATTATGCTAAACTTTTATAATGCCTTGGTTAGGCTCCCACTGGAATATTCCTCCAGTTCTTGTCACCAATGTAAGGGTCCTTGAGAGAGTGCAGAATGTTTCCAATGATGGGTGATTTTAGTTACAAGAAAGGCTGGCATGGTTCTTCTTGGAGCAAAGGATTGAGGAGAAATTTGATAGAATTGTACTATATTATGACAGATTTGGGACAGTAGACAGGGGATCCTCTTCCCTATGGCTGATCATACAAGGACTAGGGAACTTGGGTTTAAGTTTTTGGGCAGGTGATGCAGGAGGAATGTGAGGAAGAATGTTTTAACACAGTAATGTTGCGTGGAACTTGCTGCCCATGAGGGTGATTTCAAAAAAAAAAATTGGATAGATATTTAAAGGAAATGGGTGGCATAGTGGCACAGTGGTTAGTTCTGCTGCCTCACAGCGCCAGGGACCTGGGTTTTATTCCTGGCTTGGGTCACTGTCTGTGTGGAGTTTGCACATTCTCACTGTGTCTGCGTGGGTTTCCTCCGGGTGCTCCGGTTTCCTCCCACAGTCCAAAGATATGTGGGTTAGGTGGATTGGCCATGCTAAATTGACCCTTGGTGTCAGGGGAACTAGCTAGGGTAAATGCATGGGGTTATGGGGATAGGGCCTGGGTGGGATTGTGGTTGGTGCAGACTCGATGGGCTGAATGGTGTCCTTCTGTACTGTACAAAGAACAATACAGCACAGGAACAGGCCCTTCGGCCCTCCAAGCCCACGCCGCTCCCTGGTCCAAACTAGACCATTCTTTTGTATCCCTCCATTCCCACTCTGTTCATGTGGCTATCTAGATAAGTCTTAAACGTTCCCAGTGTGTCCGCCTCCACCACCTTGCCCGGCAGCGCATTCCAGGCCCCCACCACCCTCTGTGTAAAATACGTCCTTCTGATATCCGTGTTAAACCTCCCCCCCCTCACCTTGAACCTATGACCCCTCGTGAACGTCACCACCGATCTGGGAAAAAGCTTCCCACCGTTCACCCTATCTATGCCTGTCATAATTTTATACACCTCTATTAGGTCACCCCTCATCCTCCGTCTTTCCAGTGAGAACAACCCCAGTTTACCCAATCTCTCCTCATAACTAAGCCCTTCCATACCAGGCAACATCCTGGTAAACCTCCTCTGCACTCTCTCTAAAGCCTCCACGTCCTTCCGGTAGTGTGGCGACCAGAACTGGGTGCAGTATTCCAAATGCGGTAAGATTCAATGATTCTATGAAATGACTCTACAGGGTTCTGGTGATCGAGTAGGGGAGTGGAATTTCTCCACAGAGAGTTGGCATGTACTCAATGGTCTGAATGACTGCCTCCTGTGCTATAGAGGACTCTATGACTTGGCATCTGCTGGATGCAAAACTTATTTATAGGACCTAATTTCTTACATCAAGGTGAAGTTTCCACAATGCAATTCAGAGTTCTGAACCCGCACGAAGGTTAAGAGAACATATACAGTGAATGTCACAAGGAGGCCTAATCATTTCAGTTGTTTCTTTGTTAAGGGGTATATTGCTGTTCTTGCCTTATCTCGTAAAAGTTCATTGATTTACTCTATTAGATTTTGTTGGACCAAAGAACTGAGTGAAACTTCTGGCAACTTCCTGACAACTTCTTAAAGCTATGCCAAATCTCTTATCTCTAACTGCAGTCGAAGCTGCTGCTAACCTCTTGTGTTTGCAGCCACAGGTGCTCCTATGGGAATGCTGCTCCAACTGCAGTATCTGGAAAAGGATATACATGCCGTGCAATTATAAAAACATGGTTCCAATCCTGAACATGTCCAGAGATATTTGCTGATGCAGACTGGGATCCCTGCTATGAAGTAAATATACACCAACCTGCTGACAGTCTTCCAAACTAGTTTTAACAGGCCTGGGGCATGGTTACGTTAATTCTTCTTTTCCAAATAAATACAGGATATCTCCAATACAAAAGCAAATTACCGTGGGTGCTGGAAATCTGAAATAAAAACAGAAAATACCAGAAATACTCAGTAGGTCAGGCAGCATCTGCGGAGATAGAAGCATAATCATAGACTCATAGAATAGAATTACAGGTGGAACATTACCTCTGTTTCTCTCTCCACAGATGCTGCCAGGCCTGCTGAATATTTCCAGAATTTTCTCTTTTTGTTTTTGGCGATCTCAGTCAAATCTCCCAATCTTCAGAGCAAATTTGTATCAAAGAAGTTACGCATCATTAATTAGGTTCAATGGGTTCATCAATTTTCCTGTGGCAAGCTGCCAGAAAAAGCCCTTGCGTTCTACAGTGTGGCAGGATTTGCACATGTCCATGCTTTAACTGACCACTGAGCCATTTTGGCTCCGAACCATTTCTCCTCGGAACCGCAAGTGCTGTCTTAATGGCAGCTAGTAGCTGTTAAAGGGCAGCTACTGTGTTTCTCTCTCAGTCTTCTGGCTCTATTCCCATCTTGTTCTTCATTCCTTTGGGAGGTAGTGGGGGCGATAACAGCAAAAGAAGGCACACAAAACCAAAGGCTGCAGTTCAGGAAATTGTGGAGAAAATATGACTTTTAGTGGTTCCCTTCTCATCCTTTCGTCAATTACATGCCTTCCTCCTCCTGGCTTTTAGTGCATCCCTTACCCTTTCACCATTCTACCCGCTTCTCCTGAGGCATCCCATTAAAACCTTAAAAATCTAACAACTGGAGACAGAGTAGACCTGGATCCTGCTTCTCCTTTTGATAAGATGATGGCTGATCTTCTACCTCAGCTCTACAATCCTGCCCTGTTCCTTGATGCCCTGAATTCTAGTTGGCCCCAGTGACTTTATCAATGTTTGATATTTAAAGAACAACTCTCCTGTCATCTTGTTGGAAGGAACAGATTAAGATTGTAATTGGCGGACAGACAGCAGGATTGCGCAGGGTAGTTACAGTGCACATTTTAACTCCTCGCTGGCTGGTTTTCCACCAGGAAGGGTTAACATTAGACCTTAGGAATGCTCAGACCATGCTATTAATATTTAAACCAGTTTCAATTGGAAACATGTGCACATAGAGATCACAGTGGTTTCAATCAGCAAAATCCTAACCCTTTGCTCAATTAGGCTTTATTATAATTGGGTTCATAGGAGTTTCCAGCACTGAACACTGGGCCAGTGAAGCTGGATTTAATTAATTCTAGACAATTCAGACATGCAACAATTACAACAAGTGCAGATCTATACTACTGAAAACAGACCCCTTTATACTGCAAAAATGTGACGCTCAGGAAAGTTTTATCTCTGTCATTGTCAAACTCTTTCCTTCAAGGTGCTGCTCCTTACTGGCGGTTGATGGGTGCAAGCAGATCACAGGTAGCTTGCCCACTGAGCGAGTCCTTCATGTGAGTTTGGATGTTGAAATGCAACCATTACTACATGTTCTTTCTGGCTTACTGCTGTTATATGACCTCTGCTGTGAGGGACTCCCTGTAGACATCCATCTTACATTTGGTATAACAGACATCATACTCGAAAGACTGTAGTCTTTGAGCGCGGAACATGGTGTCAGAAGTGGAGCTGAGATTGAATTTTGGAAAGTTGCGTCCCAGCTGAGACAGGATGGAAAGTAAATACATATCAATGTCACCCAGACTACTCTGTATTTTTTTTTTATGGATAAGGCTTTTCATGAATAGCTATGACACACAGCAGAGGAAATTCAAACCATCAGAGACTCAACATCGGTCAGGAGGTGCTAGTGCCCTCTGTGACTGCTAACAGTCAAAATGCAGAGAAGTACAGAATCACAGAATTGTAATGACAGGGAAGGAGACCATTTGGTCCATCATGTCTGCATTGGCTCTCCAAACGAGCAACATAACTTAGTACCATTCCCCTGCCTTTTCCCGAACCCCTCCATATTGTTTCTACTCAAGTGATCATCTAGTGCCCTCATGAATGCCTTGATTGAACCTGCCTCCAACACACTTCCTGGCAGAGCATTCCAGATCTGAACCTGTCGTTGAATGAAAACTTTTTTTCTCATATTGGATTTGCTTCTTTTGCGAATCAACTTAAATCTGTGCCCTCTTAATCTTGATCCATTTAAGAGCAAGAATAGTTTCTCCCTATCTACTCTGTCCAGTTCCCTCATGATTTTGAACAACATAATCATATCTCCTCTTAGCCTTCTGCTCTCCAAGGAGAACACTTCCAACCTCTCCAATTTATCCTCATAATTGAAGTTTCTCAGCCCTAGATCCATTCTTGCAAACCTTGTCTGCACTCTCTCCAATGTGTTCACATGCTTCCTAGTGTGGCACTCAGAGCTATACATTGTAGCTGGTCAGATGGGCAGGACAATGGCAAATGGAATTTAATCCTGAAAAGTGTGAGGTGATGCATTTTGGGAGGATTAACAAGTCAAGGGAATACACAATGAATGGTAAGCCATTGGAAGTACAGTAAACCAGGCATGGATGTCCAAAGATCCGTGAAGGCAGCAGGACAGGTAGATAAGGTGGTTAAAAAGGCATATGTCATACTTGCCTTTATTAGCTGAGGCATAGAGTATCAGAGCAGGGAGGTTATGATGGAGCTGTTTGAAATGCTCATTAGGCCAAAGCTAGAGTACTATGTACAGTTCTGGTTGCCACATTATAGGAAGATGTGATTGCACTACAAATGGTGCAGAGGAGATTCACCAGGATGTTGCTGGGTGTGGTGAACCATAGATGGTTACCACTATGGGTACTGAACCATAGATGGCTAGCACTATGGGTACTTGTACATATGTTACTGTTGTTACTGTTGGGGTTAGGGTTGGGGTGTTCCACCTGTTGGTATTGTTCTGTGGTACACTCCGGTTGGCTCCGTCTACCTGTAGGAGTATAAAGGTCACTGCACTGCCGAGTGACCCTTTAGTCTGGGATTGTATTGTTATGCAGTATGCTCCATTCTTGTTACTAATAAAAGCCTTTATTTCCTGGGTACGATCCAGCCTCCCGAGTGATTTAATCGCGCATCACTGGGGCTGGAGTGTTCCAGCTATGAAGAGAGGCTGGTTAGGCTGGTGTTGTTTTTCTTAGAGCAGACAAAGATGAGGGGATCGTGATTGAGGTGTACAAAATTATGAGGGACAGAGATAGTATCAATAGGAAGAAACCTTTCCCCTTAGTAGAAGGGTCAATATCCAAGGGGCATAGATTTAAGGTAAAGTGCAGGAGATTTGGAGGGGATTTGAGGAAATACTTTTTCACTCAGAGAATATTGAGAATCTGGAACTCACTGCCTGAAAGGGTATAAAAGGCAGGAACCTTCACAACATTTAAGAAGCATTTAGATAAGCACTTGAAATGCCATAGCATACGAGGCTATAAACAAAGTACTTGAAAAATGGGATTAAAATAGATAGGTGCTGGAGCAGGCATGTTGGGCTGAAGAGTTTCTTTCTGTGCTGTAAAGCTTTATGACTCTACGACTCATACTCCAGCTGAGGTCTAACTAGTGCCATTTATAAGTTCTGAATAACCTGCTTGATCTTGTGCTCTGCGCCCCTATTAATAAAGCCCAGCATACCATATGCTTTATTAACTGTTCCCTCCAGCTGTCCTGCCGCCTTCAATGATTGATGCACATAGACACCCAGGTCCCTGTGCTCCTGCACCCCTTTAACAATTGTACTCTTTATTTTATATTGTCTCCCCATGTTCTCCCTGCCAAAATGCATCACTTCACACTTGATGAGACACGCTTCATCTGGGCTACATTAGGGTTCCCGCAAAAACACGAACTTTGCTTCAATGCACTGGCTGCATGCTCTGTGCTCATGGAATTAGCAATTTACAGAAAAGAAGGAGACCACTTGGCCCATCATGCCTGTATGGTGTTACAGACGGGGATGAAACTGAAAATGCGAATCATCTTCCCTTATTTTCTGTACTTAGTATGTTTTTCAAAAGGAAGATGCATGTGTTTCTTAACTCCCAAGGGTGTGGTCAATTTGAATAACCAGCAGGAAACTTTAATAGGTTTAAATAAAGAGTATTATTTATTCACATAATCGCCGTGAAAGCCTAACATTACATCACTTACTTGGCACTCACATGCACTGGGGAAGCAGTGGTGTCGTGGTATTATTGCTGGAGTAGTAATTCAGAGGCACAAGGTAATGCTCCAGGGACCCAAATTTGAATCCCATCACACTAGATGGTGAATTTTGAGTTCAATAAAAAAATCTGGAATTAAAGGTGTAATGATGACCGTGAAACCATTGTCGTTAAAAACCCATCTGGTGCATTAATGTCCTTTAGGGAAGGAAATCAGTGGTCTGGCCTACATGTGACTCCAGAGCCATAGCAATGTGGTTATCCTTTAAATACCCACAGGGATGGGAAATAAATGCTGGACCAGCCAGTGAAGCCCACATCTCACGAATGAATTAAAAAAAGCACACAAACAGTATAGCTAAAGAAAATAGTGCATTTTTAAAAGCCATAAACAAATTTGCATGTTTTGTTTATCTTGAAAATAGTAATTCCTTGTTGTTTCACTATGTGTGTTGATATAAGCCTGAGAGTTATAAGGGAAAGCTAGATAAGCATGTGACAGAGGAAGGAATGGAAGGATATGTTGATGGGGTTAGATGAAAATGTGTGTTCTCAAAATATGTTTACACAAAAAAAAAGAAAATTTGCCTCATTTCCCTTAGTGTCAGTACACATGGCAACTTACTGATGATAGTACATTCGTCCTATTAGCAAAAATATGCCATCAATTAGTACTGACGGTTCCACAGGATCACAGCTACACAGTGTTTTAATCTGTTACAAAATCATTTCCCTTAGTGTCAGTACACATGGCAACTTACTGATGATAGTACATTCGTCCTTTTAGCAAAAATATGCCATCAATTAGTACTGACGGTTCCACAGGATCACAGCTACACAGTGGCTACAAATGGTATAAAATTGATTTCCAGTTATAATAAAACTTAACCACAGTCATGATGTCTGCTCCAGTTTAGTTGGACTGCTCGATACCATTCCAGACTTTAATATTGATATTTGTCTTAGTCCATTTGTGTGAGGGAACATCAACTACTCAGTAGAAAGATGCAATTAAGTACCAATTATGGGGAGGAAGCAATCCAAAGAGTCATCAGCTGTAAGAAGATTTGCCATCTCAATAATTGTGTTTGAGTCAATTAATCTTTTTGGATAGAATGCTTTGATTTACCATAAACTAAAGTTCAGCTAAAGGAATTTTCTAGCTAACATTTGTGATTTGTGATCAAAAACTGCACAAGGTAAATAAAAAAAACACTGCAAAGTTTAGGAAAAACTTTGTTTTGTAGAAAGGTCACATGGACTCGAAACACTCTGTTTCTCTCTCCACAGATGCTGCCAAACCGGCAGCATTTCCTGTTTTTATTGAGGAAATATATGTTGACTGGGCAAACTTTCCTCTCCCATCTCAAGTTTAATGAAGGCTAATCTCAAGAATTTATTTCAAATGGAGAACATTTGAGGTAGATCTTGAGTTTGTGAAATCATATAAAATGAGCGATAGTGAGTCATATAAGTCCTCTCTCATCTCTCTGCATTTTTAGTCCCATAGCTGACTTGTACTCACTCATATTACACTGCCAAATAAAATGTAGATCTCACCCTTTTTATGTGATTCTTGAGTGTCACTGGGCTTTATGACTATGGCAGGCATTGTTATTAAGCCTTTTAGCCATGCCAACATACTTCATCACAATGCTAACTAGATTAAGCAATCAGGATTGGAAATATATAGCTGATCCTACCCCCCCACCGCCACCACGTAGATGTACATGGCCCGTTTATATTATCCCTATTGTCACCCTGGTAGTTAGACGGATGCAGTACAGACTTTGGATTGGAACTGAGGCCTTCCTGCCTGATGACACATTACTATATTTGGCATTACATTTAGTCATTCAGTTATCAGGAGAGATGACTGAGCTCAGTTTCACTATTCATTCTTCATCAAAATATCATTCAATTCGCAGATTTTAATCCAATTTGCCATGGGATCCCCAATAAGCTCAGCTCTCGCATATATCTTTGTTAAAGTCATAGAGGTTTACAGCATGGAAACAGGTCCTTCAGCCCAACTTGTCCATGCTGCCCTTTTTTTTAACCCCTAAGCTAGGCCCAATTGCCCGCATTTGGCCCCTATCCCTCTATACCCATCTTACTCATGTAACTGTCTAAACGCTTTTTAAAAGACAAAATTGTACCCGCCTCTACTACTACCTCTGGCAGCTTGTTCCAGACACTCACCACCCACTGTGTGAAAAATTGTCCCTCTGGATCCTTTTGTATCTCTCCCCTCTCACCTTAAACCTATACCCCCTAGTTTTAGACCTTTGGGAAAAGATATTGACTTTGCAGCTGATCGATGCTCCTCATTACTTTATAGACCTCCATAAGATCACCCCGAAGCCTTCTACACTCCAGAGAAAAAAGTCTCAATCTATCAAGCCTCTCCTTATAACTCAAACCATCAAGTCCCGGTAGCATCCTAGTAAACCTCTTCTGCACTCTTTCTAGTTTAATAATGTCCTTTCTATAATAGGGTGAACAGAACTGTACACAGTATTCCAAATGTGGCCTTACCAATATCTTGTACAACTTCAACAAGACATCCCAACTCCTGTATTCAATGTTCTGACCAATGAAACCAAGCATGCTGAATGCCTTCTTCACCACTCTGTCCACCTGTGACTCCACTTTCAAGGACTATGAACCTGTACCCCGAGATCTCTTTGTTCTGTAACTCTCCCCAACGCTCTACCATTAACTGAGTAAGTCCTGCATCACCTCGCATTTATCTAAATTAAACTCCATCTGCCATTCGTCAGCCCACTGGCCCAATTGATCAAGATCCTGTTGCAATCTGAGATAACCTTCTTCATTGTCCACTATGCCACCAATCTTGGTGTCATCTGCAAACTTACTAACCATGCCTCCTATATTCTCACCCAAATCATTAATATAAATGACAAATAACAGTGGACCCAGCACTGATCCCTGAGGCACACCACTGATCACAGGTCTCCAGTTTGAAAAACAACCCTCTACAACCACCCTCTGGCTTCTGTCATCAAGCCAATTTTTTATCCATTAAGCTACCTCACCCTTGATCCCATGAGATTTATCCTTATGCAACAACCTACCATGCAGTACCTTGTCAAAGGCCTTGCTAGTACGCCGTCCATGTAGACAACATCAACTGCACAACTGCACAGCCCTTATCTACCTCCTTGGTTACCCCTTCAAAAAACTCAATCAAATTTGTGAGACATGATTTTCCACTCACAAAGCCATGCTGACTGTTCCTAATCAGTCCTTTCATCTCTAAATGCCTGTAGATCCTGTCTCTCAAAATACCTCCCAACAACTTACCCACCACAGATGTGAGGCTCACTGGCCTGTAGTTCCCAGGCTTTTCCCTGCAGCCCTTTTTAAACAAAGGCACAACATTTGTCACCCTCCAATCTTCAGGCACCTCACCTGTGGCTATTGATGATTCAAATATTTCTGCTACGGGACCCACAATTTCCTCCCTAGCCTCCCACAATGTTCTGGATACACTTCATCAGGTCCCGGGGATTTATCTACCTTGATGTGCTTTAAGATTTCCAGCACCTCCTTCTCTGTAATATGTACACTCCTCAAGACACCACTATTTAAATCCCCAAGTTCCCTAACATCCATGCTTTTCTCAACAGTAAATACTGATGAGAAATATTCATTCAGGATGTCACCCATTTCTTGTGGATCCGCACATAGATTACCTTGTTGATCCTTAAGAGGCCCTACTCTTTCCCCAGTTACTCTTTTGGCCTTTATGTATTTGTAGAAGCCCTTTGGATTCCCCTTTGCCTTATCTGCCAAAACAATCTCATGTCCCCTTTTTACCCTCCTGATTTCTCTCTTAACTCTACTCCTACACGCCCTACACTCTTCAACGGATTCACTTGATCCCAGCTGCCTATGCATGTCATGTGCCTCCTTCTTCTTCTTGACCAGGGCCTCAGTATCCCATGTTCTATGAGAAGTGTGTCTTTGATGGAATGACACCTAACCTCTACCTCTCGTATATTTCCAATACGTGGATGATACATTTGCTATATTTAAATCCGTAGCTGCATGTAATAATTTCCTAAAATGTCTTAATGAGCTCTATCCTGAGCTCAAATTCACTTTTGAAATGGTACAGCCAAATGAACTCCCTTTCCTCGGCATACTAGTCAAAACTTCTTTTGTCAAGTTTTACTGCAAGCCTACCTTCGCTGGTCCATATGCATGTTGGGATGTTTACAGTTCCACAGGCTATAAGATTGGCCTTACCAGCAACCTTATAAATAAGGCTCAAGCCATTTGCTCACGCTGCAAACTTGATGCTGAAATAGAACACATCAAAGACATTCTGTGGATAATGTTTACCTGGATCAGATCATTTCACACTATATATCAGGGAAACTCATGAACGTGCGTAAGACTGTCGCTTTTGGCTCTGAAAGTTGCCCAGTCTACCTCAGATTACCCTGGAAGGACATGGTATCTCAAAACTTTGAGCAACTGATGAAGTTAGCTACTCTGCTAATACACAGTAGCAATATGACTGGTATTCACCAATAACAGGATGCTGCTATCAAGTGCTATCATGCAAATAAGTAATGTGGTATATGAATTTCAGTGCCAGTGTGATGCTAAGCATGTAGGCCATCTGAACCAAAGACAAGGGAGATCATATCAAACAGCAGGTCCCTTTGTTTTTGTAATGAGCAAAATACAGACCATACCCAACCAGCCCAGCCTTGCAAAATTCAAAACACAGCGTCCAGCATTAGATTTGATTCTGCAATTGAACAATATTTGCTAAATAATCCTCAGTGAGTTGAAAGTTATGCTGACCACCAATTTAAGATTGGCAGTCGGGCTAGCAGTGTTTATACACAGTGCCCTGATTTTTGCAGACAGAAAGAACATGTACATACACATTGCACTTGTTTCAGTTAAACAAAACAAGAGACAGCCATTCACTGATTCATTCCTCAGGGCAGTGTCTTGACCAAACAGAGTCAAGCTACCAGGTTTAAATTTTCAAACAATGTTTAGCAGCTCACTTTCAGTCACGATCAACTAATGCATTCTCCATAGCAACGTCCCGTCAGAGTTCACTTGTGAACCAACCAGCATTCCCTTCTCATACAGTATAAAGTTATTGTTTCCCTTGACACTGGTATTCTTGTGAATTTCCTGATGAGTGCAAGGCGGAAATCTTCGACAAAAGTTATTTTTCAGCATTACTTTATAAAGTATGTATACGGCTGTTTGAAGAGCTAATGATCAAGTGTTGACAATTTTAATGGTGAGAGGTGAATGGCTTTAGAAGTATAAACTTGCAGCACTGTGACATTTTAAAACGGATTACAGTTTTAAAGTTCTTTTAATCATGCTCAACTTAAATGGATTTTTCCCTTGCATTTAAGAGATATAAATTTGAAAACAATGACCACACAGATTCCGAATGACCTTTCCATTGCCGTCTCTTGATGATTGACTCATATTGCATTGCACAATAACATGAAGAATTCTATGTTCAATCATTCTTTCGAGAGCATCCCCAGTTGATAAAATGACATTGTCATTATGTTTGGGAAGTTATAGGCAGATTCAGTTCCAAGGGCTGTTAATTGTAAAGGCTATTATAATTACTTTGCTATTACCTTCTGAGAAAATTATTCATGAAAAGATGATGGAAGCAAATTTGATAGCAAATTTGCCAAAAGCAAAGAACAATTTTCACGAACATCACACCTTTTACAACCACTGAATGTCCCAAAGTGCTTTACAGTTAATCAACCATTTTGAAGTGTAAAGTTAAAGGTAAAGTTGCCATAGTCCTAGATGACCATAACCTGCTCTTCCCTTTGAGGAGGAGAGCTGATTGGTGGTGATTTTAACTTGAGGACCACCACACGTCAGGTAAGCCAGCCAGTCTGCACACATCATGCTCCCACAGAATCTATATGGTAATGACCAGATAATGTGATTTTTAACGGTGATTGAGGGACAAATGTTTGCTAGAGCGCTGATGATGACTTGACTAGCTCTTCTAAATAACAACACAAAACTTTTACATACATTTGGAAGAGGTTTAACATCTCATCACCTCCAACAGTGCAGCACTGGAGTAGCAACCTGGATTATCATATTCGTGTGCTGGTGTGAAACTTAAACTGCCAGCCTTCTAACAACAACCACTTGACCCACACAACTGACATGGTTACATCAAGCCAACAAAAGAAAAGTTGGGGAAAGTTAATTATAAAAAAAAGATAAGCAGAATAGTTTTGGCATGGCATTTGTACAAAGCCTGAAAGAATCAAAACAAGGAACATTCGCGACACACAAAAAATTGCGATTGGGATGAGAAGAGAGAGATAAAAAATGTTTCATATTAATAGCTTTCAATAAATAAAAGGCTTAAAGAAAAATCCCTTGGTTTAGTGACCACGGTTTTGGCATCCCCAAGCATATAGTCATGTATTGAAGTCTTGGTACTGCCTCTCACAATGCAATATAGAGTGAAGAACAATTGGAAAGAAAAAGAAAGACTTGCATTTATGTAGTGCATTTCACCACCTCAGGATTTCCCAAGGTGTTTTGCAGCCAATGTAACATGTCCGCAGTGTTGTGTTTGTTGAAACATTAGAAATTGTTGCAACTAATTTGCGTACAGCAAACTCCCACCAAGAGCAGTGTTAAAATGATGTTTTAGTGATGTTGATTAGAGGTTGGGATTGTAGAAAAACAACACCGGACAGCCAATATCTGTAAGAAAGAGCTGGGTTAATGTTCATGTCCTAACAAAAAGTTCCATTCAAATGAATGTATCTCTCTATTTAAAATGTTGACTGACATATCTTGTGCATTGTCAGCACTTCCTGCTTCTTTAAATTTTCAGATTCATGTTACTTTGCAGTTTTCTTTATCTTACCTATTAACTGCCCCTTTCTGCTTAACTGACAAATTTGTTTCAAAGGAAACGTCCATACAACCACATCATCACCACAAGAGATGTGATAGGAAGATGTCGCTGTGATATTAATGATATTTTGTCATATTCTGCATTTGTTTACCTCCTACTCACCTGCTGGAAATGCTAGGAACAAGTATTTTAAAGGTTATTGGGGTTTTGGTTTTTTCTTTTCTGTGAGACAATCAGATCTTTTGAGTACTGTGGAATTCTTATCATTCAGATCACACCAGGGAATTTTGGACAGACCACTGGTTTTGACCAGTGAGAGAACGATACCATAAATTCAACGTAATCTCCATTTGCCAGTCACAGAAGTTGGCTGCTATTGAATAATGTGGAGATGCCGGCGTTGGACTGGAGTAAGCACAGTAAGAAGTCTCACAACACCAGGTTAAAGTCCAACAGGTTTATTTGGTAGCAAATACCATAAGCTTTCGGAGCAGAGCTCCTTCATCGCTATTCGTATTGAATAGCCCAGTGTTGAGTTGTCTATGATGAGTAAACTGATCTTGATCAATACCTTGCCTTGTCTTTTCAGAGTTTCCCGAGGGGCACTGTAAACAAAGCTCTTTCGAAGTTGAAGTCACTGTTGCAATGTAGGGAAACACTACACAGCCTCTTAAGTCCGTAAATAACATCAACAGTAAATAGAAACATAGAAACTAGAAGCAGGAGTAGGCCATTCGGCCCTTTGAGCCTGCTCCGCCATTCATTATGATCATGGCTGATTCCCCTTGATCCCTTTAGCCCCTAGAGGTGTATCTGATTTCTTCTTGAAATCAGACATTTTGGCTTCAACTACATTCTGTGGTAGTGAATTCCACACATTTACCTCCCCCTGGATGAAGAAATTTCTCCTCACGTCAATTCTAAAAGGTTTACCCCTTATCCTCAAACTATGACCCCTAGTTCTGGACTCCTCCACCATTGGGAACATTGGTCGCGATTCTCCCATCGTGACCCTCAACTTTTTTGGTGGGTCACGGTGGGAGATGCACGTTGCTGGCCTACCGGTATTTGCGCAAGCGTCGGGAAAACATGCGCATCTCTCAGAGCCGGTCAGACCACACTGGCAACCAGCGGGAAGGCAGGCAAGTCATTTGAATCTTTTAAAAATGTATTTCAAATATGTTTAGTAGTTCACTATCGGGAACTTTCAGGTCCCAATTGAATCTCCCACCCCACCAGGAGTACTTCATTCCGGCGGGGTTTACATTAGCTCCCCATGTTCGGGGAACTAGCAGGAGACCGCGCAGGAATGAAGGGGGGGCAACCAGGGCCCCCCAGGGGGTTGGGCAGTGGGGGGGGGGGTGGTGCCCCCTGGGCATGGGCACCCTGGCAGTGCCAGCCTGTGCCCCCAGCACTGCCTAAGAGGCAAAGTGCCCATGCCCAAGGGGTACCTTGGCATTGCCCATCAGGCAAGGGCAGTGCTAAGGGGGCAGGGCCTATTGTGGGCGGGGCCTAGGGGTGATCAGTGGGGGTAAGGGGGTCCCGCTGACACTTTCCATGGGGATCAATCTGGGATGGAGGGAGGGCAGCGATTGGGGCAAGCTTGGGGGAAGGGTGGTCTGCGGGGGTGCCTAACTCCGGGAGGGGGGGGTGGTCTGATCCCGGGATGGTCAGCAGGGGGGTGGGGGAGGGGGCGGGGGGGGCTGCCAGGGTGAGGGGGTTGGCGGATTGTTGTCATTGCTGGGGGGGTGGGCTGTACATTGGGGCGCTCCGGAATGGGTGTGGGGGGGGGGGGGGGGGGGGGTGGGTTCAGGGCTGGCCCGGGAATTGCTGTGGGGGCTGCGATCGGGCCATGGAGGGGGCTGGAGGGCAGCACTGTAGAGGTCCCGGACTGGCCAACTATCGAGCTGGCCAGCAAACGGGGAGTCTGACAGATCGGGGCCACTGCGTCTGCACAGAGTTCCAGAACTGTCAGGCTGTGGCGTGAATAGGCCCCACCCCCAGGTTTTTAATGATATTCATGACTGGGACCTCTTCAGTGCACAGAGTGCGGAGATTCGGGTGAGAAGCTGAACTGACAAAACAGTCAGGATTTAGAACAGTTTTCCTGCCAATTCAGCACTTTTGGGAGAATCGCGACCATTCTTTCTGAATCTACCCTAGCGAACCCTGTTAGAATTTTATAAGTTTCGATAAGATCCCCTCTCACTCTTCTAAACTCCAGTGAATATAATCCTAACCGACTTAATCCCTCCTCATATGACAGACTTGACATCCCAGGAATCAGCCTGGTAAACCTTCTCTGCACTCCCACTATAGCAAGAACATCCTTCCTCAGTTAAGTTATAAGCCCATGCTGGTTTGTGATGCATGCATGCTTCCCACTGATAGAATCCTAGCAACATGTCTAAAACCAGAGGATGCCCTACACCAGAAATGGAACAATAGAAGTGGACGATTCTTTCTGCCCTTTACTGTTCAACATCTCTCTCTGTCTGGTTCTTTACATGAACTGTACTTCCAGACTTCATTATCATGAACATACTTGGATATCAAGTAGTTGTGTTACTTGTTACTACCAAATATGACCAACACAATGTATGATTTTATTGTGCACTTGTAAAATATTGAACAATTAGGATTCGCATTAATAACCCAAAATAAGGCCTTATCTCAGAATTAACAATAGTTTAGTTTTGAACAATGAGTATACTCCAAGTATGGCTAAATATGAACACAGTAAGAGTTTTAACAACACCAGGTTAAAGTCCAACAGGTTTATTTGGTAGCAAATCCCATTGTTGTTAAAACTCTTACTGTGTTCACCCCAGTCCAACGCCGGCATCTCCACATCATAAACATGAACAGTCAGGTCTGATGAAAGGTCACTGGCTGGAATTTTCTGCCCCCTTTCTCAGGGGATGGAAACAGTGGTACGGTCAGAGAATCCCACAAGTCCCAAAACTGCTTTTACAGTGGCGGGATTTGTCCCTGCCCCCCGCCAAAGATATGACGGGCATCCTGATGTTGAATATGGGGATCCCTGTTTAAATACATTTAAATGTCATTATCAGTCCTTTACCCCTGATAGCCCCCCTGTTAAATTGTCCATTCATGCCAACGTGGATCACACCAGGTTCCCACAACATGCACCTGGCGGGCAGAACCCGCTGGAGGTGCACAGGTGATTACAACCCCAAGAGGGTGGAGGATCAAGCCTGAGCAGTTCCAGGAGCAGTACTGGGAACAATACCAAGGGGCAGTGCCAGTGAGCAGTGCCCAGGCAAGCCATGGGTGGGAGTCCATTTCCATCAGTGGTGCTTCTGTGGTAATGGTGTGGGACAGAGTTCCATGGGGGAAGTGCCGTGGGGGGAGGTGAGGGGATGTTCCATGCTGAGGGAAGGGGAGTTCAGTAGTGCATGGAGTGGGTTTATAAAAGATGCCTCAATCTTTTAAAATCCTAAGTTGCTGGTGGGACAGGCCTCAATGGGAGCCCTCTGCACCAGCATTAAGTTGGGGGGCATGCCCCTTACATTTCTTTTGTCCATCAGTTAAAAATATGGCGGGGATACCCATCAATGCCGGCAGCAGTTACTCTCTGTTTTTCCTGCCCAAGATGATACTTTTACATAAAATGGCAAAATTCTGTCCACTAACTTTACTTTTCTCTCCACAGATACTGTCTACGTGTACAAGTGTTTTCAGCATTTTTTGTTCTTATTTCAGATATCCAGCAACAGCAGTATTTTATTTATGATAAATAGCCAATTAGCCCTTGGCACAAGCAGAGAACAACTTTCACCGATATTTTCTGTTCCGTGAACTGCGGATTGATCAGAGATAAATGTGGTGTCGCACCAGCAGCAATACATGAGGGAACCAAAGCCTTATAAATTCTCTTCAGTTGTGGATTTGGTTTAGCTCTCGATCTGGAATGAAAGTGATCAAGTCAGATGCTTCTGTTCCACAGATTCCACCCTGGGGTGGGGTGGGGGCTTCTCTTGTTTTGTTCAGCTGCTACAACTTTAGTGAGGCCCTTGCTGGAAGTGTAACTGAGAGTTATGGAAACAAAGCGGGAGTAAAATCCAAAAATCACATACTACCCAAAATGGAAACTGAAGGTGACTTTGATAGAAAATATGATCTAACAGTTGAGAGGAGGAACATAAAGTTTCTCTCTTGAATTTATGACTGTTATCTACATTCTGACATTAGATTATTGCATTATAATTCCCCGCAAGTGCTCATTATCCTCTGTATTGAAGAAGGGAGATAATTAAAGGGAATATTGAATGTCACAATAACGAGCATCTTGTTGGTTTTCTCTTCTGCAGGACAATCCTTTCCTTGATCTACACTTCCAGACTGTCTGCAGCCTGGAGGCCAGCAGCACTGCGGCCAAGTATGCTTTTGTACGAAGTTTAAGGAAAATGAACAAAATCTACCTGCAAAAGGACATTCAGTTCCTGAATTTTGACGGCGATTTTATCCAGGAAATGAGTTTCCTTGGACTTCCAGAAGACACAATGATGGTGATACAACTGTGCGTGCAAGCCTTCAACTGTTTCTGCCTTTTGCACTCTTTATAGGTGGCTTTCATTGAATTTTACTGATGCTACTTTTATCGTTATCACCAAGTTCCATGCTGAAAATTCTTTTGCCAGGTTGCTAAAATATTATAGAAGCATAGAAGCCCTACAGTACAGAAAGAGGCCATTCGGCCCATCGAGTCTGCACCAACCACAATCCCACCCAGGCCCTACCCCTATATCCCTACATATTTACCCACTAATCCCTCTAGCCTACGCATCTCAGGACACTAAGGGCAATTTTTAGCATGGCCAATCAATCTAACCTGCACATCTTTGGACTGTGGGAGGAAACCGGAGCACCCGGAGGAAACCCACGCAGACACGAGGAGAATGTGCAAACTCCACAAAGACAGTGACCAAGCTGGGAATCGAACCTAGGTCCCTGGAGCTGTGAGACAGCAGGGTTAACCACTGTGCCACCGTGCCGCCCGTCATTTTCAATAAATTATGCTTGCTGAAGCCAATATGGCAGCAGTCCATAGATTTCAATTGAGCTGAAATTTTAAATAAATATTTTCTATAAAGTACATTGGATCAGATTGTATACCTTCATAATGAGGTTAAATCCCAGAGGTTGCAGGAGATGGAAATATAGTAATTGCTAGACTAACATTGATCGGTTTGCCTTTGATGATTCTGGCAGTCACATGATACAATGATAATGGAGCTATTAAATAATTTTACAATTGATTGCTGTCAATAAGATGATAACAGACCCAAACATCAATTGTCTTGGGAAAATGCTAGGATATATTAAGGATATAGAAACATATCACAAGATGATTAGACATAGGTAACATGGTTTTATGAAAGGGAAATCATGTTTGACACCTTATTCTTTGAGGCTGTAACTAGCAGACTAGATAAATTGGAACCAGTGGCTGTATTATATCTGGATTTTCAAAAGGAATACAATAAGGCACAACAGAAAGGGTTAAAACATAAAATTAGTTCTCATGGGATTGGGGTAATGAATTAGTATGGATTAAGGATTGTACAATGGGCAGCACACAGAGTTAGAATAATTGGGTCATTTTTGGGATTGCAGGACGTAACTAATGGGATACCACAAAGATCAGTGCCTGATCCTCAGCTATTTATAATCTATAATCTATAAAGGGTAATCTATGCAAGTTTGTTCATGATACAAAGCTAGGTGAGAAAATAAACTGTGAGGAGGGCATAAAAAGGCTACAAAGGGATTAAGACTGGTTAAATGACTAGAAAAGGGGACAGACAATGTATGCTGTGAAGAAGCAGGGAAATTACGCACTTTGATAGGAAATATGAAAAGTATTTTATACTTAAAAGATGAGAGAATGGTAAATGTCAATTTCCAGAGAGATGTGCATGAGTCACAAACAGTTAATATGCAGTACAGTAAACAATTAGGAATGCAAATGATATGTTAGTTTTTATTGCAAGGGAATTGCAGTATAAGAGTAAGAGCTTTTGTTGTGACTTTATATATAGAGCTTTGGTGAGACCACACGAGAAGTACCGTGTACTATTTTGTTCTCAGGTTAGGAAAGATATAATTGTTTGACGTTGATGTAACAAAAGGTACATTTGATTGAGAGAGTCATAGGGTGAGATAATTGTTCTATAAGGTGATATTCAGTAGAATGGGCCTAATAGAGTCCGGTGTTTAAAATGCATTGATTATCAGAGGACTTGATGGGGTGAAAGCTGAGAGGCTTCCCTTTATAAGGAGAGAGGGTGCAGTAGTGGAGCGGGCTCAATGAACCATATGGCCTACTTCTTTTATGTTATTTAAACATAGCATAGAAAAACCATAGCAAGAAAAAAAGTGATGGGGCCTTTGGGAAGCATGGGTCCAAAGTTAACCTATTTCTCTCAAGCAGGTTTATTATCTATTGATGATTTAATAATATGCAGGTGGGAAATAACTGTGCATTCATTTAAGCACTTATTAGTGCACAGACTAAAACTGTGGTTGTTAGGTTAGGAAATATATGCTTATGATGTGTAACTCTACAAATAAATATTTAGGTGTGTAAAGATTGTCTCCAGTTCTATCCTTTACCAACCAGCTTTCTTGTGTAGAAAAAAACATTCCACACTTGAGATGTCATATTTCAAATTACTCATACTGCACCAATGTTATTTTCTGAGATAAAATGTTATTGGTTCTGTAACATGATATGTTGTACTTTAATTGATATGACAGGGAGATGATTCAACTGAGTGGCAGGTGCAATCCTGAGTGAACTCTTGGAATACTCTCAGCCTAATCCATAGTGGGAGTCAAATATTTCATACAAATTGATTTAGAATTAGCATCAAATTATCACTTTGGGCATAAATGATGACAGATATGGCTAATGCAGATTTAAAATGAATAGTAAGGAGCATTAATAGAGTAATAAACGCTCTTGTGTATTTGCAAGTGCTGGGTGATGGGGAATTGGAAAATGTATTTTTCATCTGAAAATATTAACCTATTATTTTCCAAGTACTAGTGGAAAAAATTAATGCAGGGTATTGTTTGCAAAGGTCTTAAATTAGAGTGGTGTTATCAGTATACAACTATGTAGCATTTTCCCCTGAAATTCCTCCCTGACAATTTTTTATTTTCTTAAACATCTCATTTTATGGGATCTATTCAAGGAATTTAAGCAGATGGCTGCACAATGGTGAAGTAGTTTCTGATTTCTGACTCCCACAAGTCCAAACAAAGTTAATTGTTGATATTGGGACGAAGAAAGAACTTCCAATATTTCATGCTTGTCATGACCTCTGCCCCAAAGTGCTTCACAGCCAACAGAGCATTTTTTTGAAGTATCAATGCTGTTTAATAGGGGAAATATGGCAGACAATTTACCCACAGCAATCTATAATGATATTGTATTCACACTTTCTAAGGTAGTAAATGTTATTGTTACGGAAAACAAGGTATAATTTCATCCAGCTGTGGTGTGTGCAAGGATTTAATGAAATCCAGGACAGTGAATGCGGCTTAGACATTCTCATTGTCAGTACAGTTCAGAACTGGTGACGATGCAATGGGCACCTATGAAGGCTCAGTCCACATAGATTAGGGTTTTCAAAGTCTTTCCGGTCAGGAAAGAGTTCCACAAAAAATTGATCAACCATGAAAAAGATGGCAAGCGAATAAGCAATGAAAGTCGCATTTGACAAATTAAGTGGGAGTGACTGACATTTCTGAATGATACACTGCAACAGTTAAATGGCAGCTTTTGTTTTATTCATTCATGGGATAGGAGCATTGCTGATTAGGCCAGCATTTATTGCCCATCCTTGACGGTCTTTGAGAAGATGGTAAGTTGCCTTCTCAAACCGCTGCTGGACAACTTACCATTCTTTGGGGACATGAATGCAGAAAAGTGAGGAATAATACACTTTGGTAAGAGGCAAGATAATGCAAGCTAAAGTGTACAATTTTAAAGGGGCTTCAAGAAGAAGGATACATGGTGGTGCTTTTATAATAAACTTTGACAGTGGCAGGGCACTGTAACAAACCAGTTAATACAACATGAAGGATAATAAGGTGAGATCTTCAGTTTTATAAGTAGAGACAGAGAGTACCAAAGGCAGGAAATTATCCTAAATCTATGTAAAACATCAATTTCTTCTTCAGTTGTCTATTTGAGGACACTACACTTTAGAAAGGATATAAAGGCTTTGGTGAGGGGACTTTCACAGTAACTTCACTGCAGTGTTAATGTAAGTCTACTTGTGACACTAATAAATAAACTTTAAAACTTTAAAGAAAGATCTATGAGAATAATTCCAGCAATGGGAGACACATGGAGAGACTGAAAAAATTGGGTTGTTCTCCTTGGAGCACAGAAGTAAAAGATGGTATTTGATAGATGTGATTAAAAACATCAAAGGTTTATATTGAGTAAATATAGAGAATTTGTTTCCAGTGAAAGAACCATCAATAGCCAGAGGGCACAGATTTAAAATAATTAGCAAAAGGACCAGAGACGATGTGAGGAAAAGCCTTTTTACTGGGAGCCAATTTAGGTCAGCAAACACAGGAATAATGAATGAATGGGACTTAATCCAAGTTACGATATGGGCAGAATTGAATTAACTATTCTAGTTGACATTTCTTGGTTCAAACCCTTGTGCAGTTCAGAACGACTTCTTCAATCCAATTGGTCTAGGACTTACAAGTTGCTTGCTTTGTTCACACAGATCGCAAGTCTCCTGTAGAGGGTGCTGCACTGAAATATCTTCCTCACATCGGTTAAGTTCCAGTAAGAAATTTGGTTTATGTGTGGACAAGTGTAAATATAATGAGTAGCTGGTAGTTTGTTTCTCCCTGACTGCAAAATCCCAGCCATTATCTGGGACAAAGTATGTAATACCCAGGCAATGTCTGATCACCATTAGGAAGTCTTTTTTTCATATAACAGGTCTGACCTCTAGCGGCTGATGCACGATTAAATCACTCGGGAGGCTGGATCGTACCCGGGAAATAAAGGCTTTTATTAGTAACAAGAATGGAGCATACTATCAAACAATACAATCCCAGACTAAAGGGTCACCAGGCAGTGCAGTGACCTTTATACTCCAACAGGTAGGCGGAGCCAACTGGAGTGTACCACAGAACAATACCAACAGGTAGAACACCCCAACCCTAACCCCAACAGTGACAACAGTAACATATGTACAAGTACCCATAGTGCTAACCATCTATGGTTCAGTACCCATAGTGGTAACCATCTATGGTTCACCACAGCGGCTAACTTCAAACTAATGGGTGGAATTCTCCCATCCTGGGACTAAGTCCCGTGTGGGGCCGGAATACGGAATGTTTTCCGCTGTGGAGCCAAGTAGAAAATTAAATTTTCAA
The DNA here is from genome assembly GCF_964213995.1 of Mustelus asterias. Classification (NCBI taxonomy): domain Eukaryota; kingdom Metazoa; phylum Chordata; class Chondrichthyes; order Carcharhiniformes; family Triakidae; genus Mustelus; species Mustelus asterias. The sequence goes on from NC_135816.1 coordinate 16,007,604, forward strand.
CAAATCCCCTGGGCCCGACTTCATTAATTGTGCTGGATGTTTTGTACCATATTCCATGGCATAATCTGGCGTCATATCCTGGCACCATATTTAAAAGTTCCCCAGAATCCCTAGTGTCAGCATTTTTTATAAAAATTGATTTATGGGATGTGGGCATCGCTGTCAAGGTCAGCATTTATTGCCCCTTTCTATTTGCCCTTCAAAAGTTGATTGTGAGCTGCCTTCTTGAACCATGTAAGAAGTTTAACAACAGTCGCCGGCATCTCCACTTCTTGAACCATTGCAGTCGCTGAGGGGTAGGAATACCCACAGTGCTTTAAAGAAGGAATTCCAGGATTTTGACCCATTGACAGTGAAGGAATGACAATATATTTCCAAGTCAGGATAGTGAGTGACCTGGAGGAGAACGTCCAGGTGGTGGTGTTCGCAGGTATCTGCTGCTCTTGTCCTTCTAGATGGTAGTTCATGTGTTTGGAAGGTGTTGCCTAAGGAATTTTGTTGAGTTCCTGCAGTGCATCCTGTAGATGGTTAACATGGCTGTCACTGTTCATCGATGGTGGAGGGGTTGAATGTTTGTAGAAGGGCTTGCAGTCAAGCGGGCTGCTTTGTTTTGGATGGTGTTGAATTTCTTGAGTGTTGTTGGAGCTGCACTCATCCAGGCAAGTAGAGAGTATTCCATTATGCACCTGCCATCTGCCTTGTAGATGGTGGACAAACTTTGGAGGGGAGTAAGTTACTCGCCACAGGTTTCCTTGCCTTTGACTTGCTTTGATAGCCATAGTATTCATATAGTTAATCCAGTTCAGTTTCGAGTCAATGGTAACCCCCAGGATGTTGATAGTGGGGCTGCTTACTCATAGAAGCTGACTTCATTTAATGTTGCTGACATTTAAATTCATATAGATCCACTTTTTATTTATAGATGATCAGTATATATAATCTGATGATATACAACATGTACAGTGAGACCGGATTATGTGACTTGCTGCCCTGAAACATTTTATGATGCAATGGTTTTAAATTAACCAGACGCATGTATCTGATTTTTACACCTTATTGGTATTCTAAAATATATAGCCCTGTTGTGCGACTATCTCAGAAATCAGCAGGTAACCAACGGAACATTTGGTTCCCAAGGACATGAGTTTAAAGATGTGGAAATGTACATCACTTAAGAGCAGTTACTGGATCAGTAATTAATATTTGCTTGCAGTACGAAGATTTTATCATGCATCAGTTGTCACAGAGTTATCTGCAAGAGCACTGTATCAGCAGAAATTTTCAAATGATTTATTAGTGCTTGGAACGTGATTGCTCCATTCTAGGAGCCACCAGGAAAGGGATGCAGCTGTCACCAAAATAAAAGGAGGCACTTGTTCACAGAGAAAGGGAGAGAGTGTGTTGCTGTTTCAAATTGATTCAGGTAATTACAGAAGCAGTTCTGAGAGAATAAAACTCAAGCTTTGGTTCTTGTGGTTTCTGATGTTCCAGTCTCACAAAAGATCTAATGGTTAACATTGTAGAATCAAGTGTAGGCATATTGAATATATTTTTATCTACAATGAATTCTGAAAAAGAAACTTGAATTATATGGTATTCATTTCACTACAGAACACCATACAGTGGTGTTCACAGAATTATAAAAGAACTCTTTAACTTCACTAATGATTTACCAAATTATCCAGTCAGCAATTGAACCATATGGACAAGAAATTTTTAAGCTTTAGTTGCGTAACTGGGCAGGTAGAGCTGATTTTAGACAAGGCAACTCCACCACTTAATAAGACAAGGGGAGCAGGTGCAATGGACCACCATCACTTCCCAAGTTTTCCCTTGAAGTCACACACCGATTGAAACAAATATCACCATCCTTTCATTGTCACTTACCAACTGAATCTCTTTTCCTGCCTACTGTTGATGTGTGAACCAGACTTTTGTGTCATATTCATCCCCGAAATGAGCTTCCGACCACACACTCACGTCACCACGTCCATAACATCGCCCGACCCTCCCCCTCCTTAGCTCATCTGCTGGATCAACATCTTCTCATGCCTGATGTTGTTGCCTCAGATCCTGATCATTACAATGCCCAGCGAGCAGCTCTGCCACATTCTACCCTCTGCAAGATCATCCAAAACTCCCTGTCCATGTCCTAAATCACACTAAGTCCCATTCCCCTGTGCTCACTTACCTTTTTTTAATTTATTTTTTCATGGTATGTTGGCCACCTACATTGCTTGGCCAGGAACCAAAGTCATGATTTTAAAACTTTTAACCTTGTTTTTTAAATCTTGCCTTGTCCATTCATGACTCTGTGATCTCTGTCAGCCCCATAAAACCCCAAGACATCTGCACTCATCTAGTTTTTGTCATCTTGAGCATCCCTAATACTAATAGCGCCATCAGTGGTATCTTCAGTTGGCTGGGCCCCAAGTTTGCGATTCCCTCTACACCTCTGTGCCTCTGGATTTGTTTTCCTCAAGAATTTTCTTAAACCATGGCCAGAATTTTCCGACCATTTACGCTAGTGAGATTTTCCCATCCAGCTGCAATAAACGGAGATTTGGCTTGCCGCCTAATTCTCCGACTTTGCTGCAGCAGGAGCGTGGCGTGAATGGGCAGTAAAATTGCGCCCCATACATCTTTGTGAAAATATTTGATCACCTGACCTAATAGCCCTTTATGTGGCTCAGTTTCATTCCTTGTTTTATGATTGTCTTGTCAAGCACCTTGGGATATTTTTATTACATTAAAGATGTCATGTAACTACAAGTTATTTTTGTTGTTGTTTAGCCAAAATCCTAGAACACCTTACCTGACAGCATTGTGGGAGCACCTTCAGCATTTCAAGAAGGCAGCTTTTACTACCATCCCAAGAGCAATTTGTGATGGTAAAATATATGCCACCCTTGCCAGTGTCACCCATGTCCTAAGAGTAAATTATTAATATTTGCCCTCATTGTTGCTCTACTGCGTGAGAAAAAATTGATGAAATTTCTTACGGTTGACCCATGTCTTGCAATTATTATCCAAACCGTGTTTCAATTAAAAATTGGGATCAGTTTGAGTTATAAAGATTCGCTCAGGTTAACTGGACTGTCAACAATCATTGTCAAGAATTCCACATGAATAATGACCAACTGGATCCGTTATTGGAAGGTGACAATGGCTATGGGACTCGAACATATCAAGGAGACGGCACCATCTGGAAAGGAAGAATGAACTTTACCAGAGAATATTGGCAAAAGGAACCTGCTGTAGTTACTGTTCTACGTGCAAGGCTTTTGGGGAATTTTTCCCACTTCATTGATGGAAAATCCATTGACAATTTTCTGCTAGAGTGATTGCCAACTGCTGGTTTCTCCATCATTAAAACTGTTGAATAGAAAACCGCAGGACAGGGAACTGATAATTTCCTGATATGTGGAAAATCTTTGTCCAGCTATCTGAAAATGCAAACTACATTATTTAGTACTTTAAGAATATACCTTACACTTCACTCGGAATTACATAATTTAAAATAACTGTTAATTCAAATTTATGGCAGCACAAAATTCTTAGTTTGTTATGTCATTTATAGAATAATTCACATTGTTTTGGTCCAATTAGCAGGAGGAGGTCTAAAGAAAGTAAATAAAGGACTGAAATTGTTATGACACCACTCATAACCTCCAGACATCCCAAAGCATCTTAACAGCCAATGAAATGCTTTTGAAATATAGTCACTGTTGCAATGTAAGAAATGAAACAATCAATTTGTGTGCAGCAGGTTCCTTTCAATGCCAATGAAGTAAATTAAAAACAGACTTCGATTTGTACTGACTTTTCACAACGTCAGGATACCCTAAAACACTTGATGGTGAATGAAGAATTTTTTGAAATGTCACTGTTATAATATAGGAAATGTAGCAGTCAAATTGCACCTAGCAAGATCCCACAATGATATGGGATATTTCATGTCCATCTGAGAGGGCAAACAGAGTCCTGGTGTAACACCCCATCCAAACTAAGACACCACCAACATAATTCCCTCATTGCTGCAGAGTGTCAGCTTAGATGCTTTTGCTCAAGTCTCTGGAGACCAACCCATAACCTTCTCAGAGCCAAAAGTGTTATCCACTGAACCACAACTGACACGCGACAACCACATCATTTACTTTAGGTATTGTGTTCAGGGTTAAAAGGAAAGTCCCTCTCAATTGTCACATCTATTCCGCAGGAGTTGTAAGAACAATTGCAACTGCTCTTTTACTGCTTGGTTGTAAGAACGCAAACAAAAAGAGGAGTTGACCCTTATCCTACAGTCTGCTTCATTCAATATGATCTTCCACCTCAACTCCCCATTCCCACAGTACCCCATAAATTAATTCCCTCAGTACCCAACAAACTATCAATCTCTGCCTTGAATACAATCAATGACTCAGCATACACAACTCCTTTGGCAGAGAAGTCCAAGGTGCGAAGGAATTTCTCCTCACTGCAGTCCTAAATGATGGACTCATTATTCTAAGACTGTGACCCCTTAATTCTAGACTCATCAAGCATCTTCTTAGCATTTACCTTCTTGAGCCCCTTAAGAATTTTATGGCCTGTAATTTCTGAGCTCCAGGGCAGTGTACCTGTGGGATACCCCTGTGGTGAACCATAGATCGTTACCACTATGGGTACTTGTACATATGTTACTCTTGTTACTGTTGGGGTTAGGGTTGGGGTGTTCCACCTATTAGCATTGTTCTGTGGTACACTCCGTTTGGCTCCGCCTTCTTACAGGAGTATAAAGGTCACTGCTACTTCCTAGTGGCCCTTAGTCTGGGACAGTATTGTTAAGCAGTATGCTCTATTCTTGTTGTGAATAAAAGCCTTTATTCCCGGGTACGTCCTAGCCTCCCGAGTGAATTAATCGTGCATCAATTTTATTCACAACAAAATACCGAAAATTTTGTTCGAAGAAAAAAATGGAGCAGATGCTGAAACCCGATCGGCTAACCTTGGATCCGCGTGCCGCGGGAGCGTCGAATACTTTCAACCATTGGTTGAAGTGTTTCGAGGATTACATCGACGCCTCGACAGCAGTCCAGACCGACGCCGACAGATTGCGGGTCCTCCACGCAAGGGTGAGCGACACTGTGTATGCAACAATCCGTGATTCCCAAAATTACAAAGAGGCCATCGAATTACTCAAGAATTGCATCATAAACAGCCGAACGAAATTCATGCTCGTCACCTATTAGCCACTCGACGGCAGCAGCCCGGTGAAACTACGGGACAGTACCTGCGTGAACTTCAACAGCTAGCCAGAGCCTGCAATTGCAAGGAGGTGTCGGCTACTCAATACACCAACGATCTGATCCGAGATGCGTTCGTGGCGGGAATTGGCTCATCCTATATTCGCTTGCGGCTGCTAGAGCAGGGTAACTTGGACCTGGCTAAGACGGTAGAATTGGCCGATGCAATGGAAACGGCCTCCAGAAGTCTTGAAACCTACCCCACCGACCACGTGGGAACATCGTGGCAAGTACAGCCACCGCCTCAACTGTACCCGGCGGCTCCTCGGAACTGCGCGATAATGCTCTCAACTTCAGACCTGACGGCTGCAGCAGCTTCTGGAGGCCCACGGTGCTATTTCTGCAGATTGGCGAAGCACCCTCGTCAGAGATGTCCGGCCAGGACGGAGTTTTGCTCCGCCTGTGGGAAGAAAGGGCACTATGCAAAAGTGTGCCGAGCAAAGACCCCTTCCAAGCCTAGCAGTGCTGCGTGTGACTCCCCAGGATCCATCTCCTCGTCTCCGGCCTCATCGATGTCTTCAGCCACGTGCGATTCACGGGCGCCGCCATTTCCTATGACGACGATGCAAGCCACGTGCGACCTGCGGGTGCCGCCGCTTTCAACATCATCGACCACGTGCGATTCGTGGGCGCAGCCATTTTTGTCGACACCGGCCGCAGAAGACCAGCAGGGGTCCTCGTCGTCAGCTATCTCAGCTGCCTGCAGTTACACTCGGGATCCAAAGTGGCGTCAATCATCCTGGACCAGGCCAAGCCTCACAGACTCGACAAGTCCATGATGGACATAGAGGTAAACGGGCGCCTGACACATTGCCTGTTTGACAGCAGGAGCACGGAGAGTTTGATCCATCCGGATACAGTGAAACGGTGCGCTCTCCGTGTGCAAACTGTCAGGCAGACAATCTCCATGGCGTCGAGGTCCCGATCTGTTATCGTTCTTGGGAGCTGTGTGGTTACCTTAACGGTGCGGGGCACAGTTTACGAGAACTTCAGGCTCCTCGTGTTACCGCACCTTTGCGCTCCGGTACTCCTGGGGCTAGACTTTATGGTCCACCTGAAGAGTGTGACCCTGCAGTACGATGGGCCACTCCCTCCACTTTCAGTGGGAGAACAGCAGCCTCCAAATTGTCCAGCGCGCTCCACATGCAGTCTCTTGACACTCAAAATTACCCCGCCTTCCCTATTCGAAAATCTCGTGCCAGGCTGCAAGCCCATCGCGACTAAGAGCAGGCGTTACAACGCTGAGGATCGGATCTTTATTCGATCTGAGGTTCAGCGGCTCCTCAGGGAAGGGGTCATTCAACCTAGCACTAGCCCATGGAGAGCACAAGTCGTGGTGGTCAAGACTGCAGACAAGCCCCTTTGAGGCGGATGGCCGTCTCTACCACTTTTTAAGAGTTCCTTTCGGCGTCACTAATGGGGTCTCGGTCTTCCAGTGTGAGATGGACCGAATGGTGAACCAAAACGGGCTACGGGCTACCTTCCCGTACCTGGACAACGTCACTATCTGCGGCCATGACCAGCAGGACCACGACGCCAACCTCCAGAAGTTTTTACACACTCCGTCTCTCCTGAACCTGACCTATAACAAGGAGAAGTGCGTATTCAGCAAGCACCGCCTCGCAATCCTCGGATACGAGGTGGAAAACGGGGTCATCGGCCCCGATCTAGACCGTATGCGTCCCCTCCTTGAACTTCCCCTACCCACTAGCATCAAAGCACTGAGAAGATGCTTAGGCTTCTTCTCGTACTATGCACAGTGGGTCCCCAATTACACGGACAAAGCCCGTCCGCTCATAAAATCTACCTCTTTTCCCCTGACAGCAGAGGCTCGCCTAGCCTTTGAAGGGATAAAAGCCGACATCGCGAAAGCCACGATGCACGCTGTCGATGAGTCCATCCCCTTTCAGGTGGAGAGTGAAGCATCTGATTTCGCCCTGGCCGCCACACTTAACCAGGCAGGCAGGCCCGTCGCCTTTTTCTCTCGCACCCTCCAAGGCCCTGAAATTTGGCACTCCTCTGTGGAGAAAGAGGTTCAGGCCATTGTGGAGGCCATACGGCATTGGCGCCATTATTTGGCTGGCAAACGGTTTACCCTGCTCACAGACCAGTGGTCCGTGGCCTTCATGTTCAACAACACGTTAAAGGGAAAAATTAAGAATGATAAAATCTTGAGGTGGAGAATCGAACTCTCCACCTACAACTATGATATCATGTACCATCCGGGGAAGCTCAATGAGCCCTCAGATGCCCTGTCGCGTGGAACATGTGCCAGTGTGCAGGAGGACCGGCTACAGGCCCTCCACAATGATCTCTGCCATCCGGGGATCACTCGGCTCTTCCATTTTGTAAAGGCCCGGAATCTGCCCTACTCCATAGAGGATGTCAGGTCGATAATTCGAAGCTGCCAGGTATGTGCAGAGTGCAAGCCGCACTTCTACCGGCCTGACAGGGCACACCTCATTAAGGCCACTCGCCCTTTTGAATGACTGAGTGTCGACTTCAAGGGCCCCCTTCCTTCGACAGATCGGAATGTGTATTTCCTCAACGTGGTTGACGAATACTCCCGATTCCCCTTTGCCATCCCCTGTTCTGATATGTCCTCTGCCACGGTCATCAAAGCCCTGCGGAGTCTTTTTACCCTGTTCGGCTCCCCCAGTTATATCCACAATGATAGGGGTTCGTCGTTTATGAGCGACGACTTGAGGCAATACCTGCTCTCTAAAGGAATTGCCTCAAGTAGGACTACGAGTTACAACCCCAGGGGTAACGGACAGGTTGAGAGAGAAAACGCTACAGTCTGGAAGGCTGTTTTACTGGCGTTAAGGTCTAGGGGTCTTCCAGTCTCCCGTTGGCAAGAGGTACTTTCTAATGCGCTCCATTCAATCCGGTCCCTCCTGTGTACGGCAACCAACGCTACCCTACATGAGCGGATGTTTACCTTCCCTAGGAAGTCTTCCTCTGGGACCTCACTGCCGTCTTGGTTGACGTACTCAGGACCTGTCCTCCTGCGACGGCATGTTAGGGCCCACCAGTCCGATCCTTTGGTTGAACAGGTCCATCTCCTCCACGCCAACCCTCAATATGCCTATGTGGCATATCCTGACGGGCGAGAGGACATGGTCTCTATCAGAGATCTGGCGCCTGCAGGGGACCTGGAAACCCCCGTCACTCCCGCACCCCTGGTTAGGATTCCTTTGCCCATTCTCTTCCCCCCTGACATGGCGCGGGCAGCATCGGGACCTCAACTTAATCCTCTTACTCCCGTGTACAGCTTGCCTGAGTCCAGGAGATTGTCGCCACCTCGAGGTCCACAGGTGTGTGAGGAACTGGAGGAGTCACTGGACACCACCTCGGAGAGAGGGTCGTCACCATGGTCACCAGAACTGGCACTGGAGCCAGTGCTGCGGAGGTCGCAGAGACGGTGCGGACCTCCGATACGACTGAACTTGTGAACATATGGACAGTTCGTATTGTCTCCTTACCCCACCGGCCTTTGTTTTTAAAGAAGGGGTGAATGTGGTGAACCATAGATGGTTACCATTATGGGTACTTGTACATATGTTACTCTTGTTACTGTTGGGGTTAGGGTTGGGGTGTTTCACCTGTTAGCATTGTTCTGTGGTACACTCCATTTGGCTCCGCCTTCTTACAGGAGTATAAAGGTCACTGCTACTTCCTAGTGGCCCTTAGTCTGGGATAGTATTGTTAAGCAGTATGCTCTATTCTTGTTGTGAATAAAAGCCTTTATTCCCGGGTACGTCCTAGCCTCCCGAGTGAATTAATCGCGCATCAACCCCAAAGATGCCCTGGGAAACATCCCCCTCCCCCGATCGCCAGATGTTGCCAGGAAAGGATTGCATGGCAATTGCCCGGGAAGTTCAAACTGCTGATAGCAATGACCCTACACTATGATTTAAATTGCAAATATCAGATTGTTCCAATTGTCTTACAGCAACAGTTACCCAGAACCTTCACACCCCCCCCCATCTTCCACCTTCCCTCCAAGAGGGACCCAGCCCACAACACCTCAACACCCTGTGGGAGCCCTGATGACCCCACCCCTCCACTGATTGCACCCCACGACTGCAGTCCCTTTACTGCGCGCCCCTCACAACTGTACCCACTCCGCATGACCACACGCTGCACAGCTCCCCACTGACTACGACCCTCAAACCTGCCCTTCCACCTTCCCACAGATGACTCAACATCATCAAGAGCCACCCACTCTCCCCACTCCTGGACCAGTTTAACCCTCTGCCACAGATCACCTGACCTGCAGCCTGATCTGCAACTTCTGGCCCACACGACCAACCACCCCCACCCCTCCAAATCCTACATACTTAGATTAAAAAATTAACTTCTCTGTGGTTGAAATGGGCTAAATCGTTACAGTTACTTGATTTAGTAATATTTATGTAGATGTTTTAGGAGAACACCTTGCATTCCTTTAAACTCGAGGGAAAACTGGGCGGCACGGGAGCACAGTGGTTAGCACTGCTGCTTCACAGCTCCAGGGTCCCGGGTTCGATTCCCGGCTCGGGTCACTGTCTGTGTGGAGTTTGCACATTCTCCTCGTGTCTGCGTGGGTTTCCTCCGGGTGCTCCAGTTTCCTCCCACAGTCCAAAGATGTGCGGGTTAGGTTGATTGGCCAGGTTAAAAAAATTGCCCCTTAGAGTCCTGGGATGCGTAGGTTAGAGGGATTAGCGGGTAAAATATGTGGGGGTAGGGCCTGGGTGGGATTGTGGTCGGTGCAGACTCGATGGGCTAAATGGCCTCCTTCTGCACTGTAGGGTTTCTATGAAATCTGGTCATTGTTTCTACGTATCTGATTCAGATGAGGAAATATGTCTTCCTGCAGCAAGTGGAAACACTGAAGTCTGGTCTACCACCTGTGAAACCAGAGCAACACAAGAACAAATGAAGAGCATTTCTTTGACACAGTTCATGATTTATTTTATAGTTTTAACCACAGGAAATGCTAAGGTGTTAGTGGTTTTTAAATGTAAATGAAAAAGCAGCATTAGTTCCAGTGATTTAAACATTTGATTTGATCTATTATTGTCACATTATTAACATACAGTGAAAAGTATTGTTTCTTCCACGCTCTACAGACAAAACATACCATTCATAAAGAAGGAAACGAGAGAGTGCAGAATGTAGTGTTACAGTCATAGCTATGGTGTAGAGAAAGGTCAATTTAATGCAAGGTAAGTCCATTCAAAAGTCTGACAGCAGCAGGGAAGAAGCTGTTCTTCAGTCGGTTGGTACGTGACCTCAGACTTTTGTAACTTTTTCCCGAAGGAAGAAGTTGGAAGAGAGAATGTTCGGGGTGCGTGGGGTCCTTAATTATGCTGGCTGCTTTGCCGTGGCAGCGGGAAGTGTAGACAGAGTCGATGGATCGGAGGCTGATTTGTGTGATGGATTGGGCTACAGTCACGACCTTTTGTAGTTCCTTGCGGTCTTGGGCAGAGCAGGAGCCATATCAAGCTGTGATACAACCAGAAAGAATGCTTTCTATGGTGCATCTGTAAAAGTTGGTGAGAGTCTTGGCTGACATGCCAAACCTCTGAGAAAGTAGAGGCATTGGTGGGCTTTCTTAAATATAGTGTTGGCATGGGGAGACCAGGACAGGTTGGGCCTGATTTTACCAAAGCTTTGTGCCCGTTTTCGGGTGCGAAATCATGGTAAAGTTGGGCATCGGGCTTTTAACACGACCTGCACCCAATTCCGAGCAGATCGCAGCTTTACCAACACCCAATTCGGGTGCGGGTCCGGCGCGCGCCCGAATCGGGCGGTCCGATGATTTAAATGCATTTGCATGCATTTAAATCGACTTAATGAACCGCGCGCCCAACTCTACCGCCAAATCCCACTTTACCGTCTTCTGGCCTGATCCGCGTCCGCGCTGTAACTGACCTGCAAAATAAAAGTCTGAAGTCGCCGCTGCAGCCTCCAAAAAGCAGGGTCAGAGACTGCAACGGCTCTCTGACCCAGCTCCTCCTCTGGTCGGAGTGGGAGGGGGGGTCGGAGGAGCAGAGTGGGTGTGACGTCTCATCCCCTGGGGGGGTGGTGAGAGGTGAGTGGGTGTGACTGATCATCCTCTTGGGGGGGGGGGGGGGGGGGGGGGGGGGGGGGGTGGGGGAAGGGGTGTGAGGTGTGACGTCTCATCCCCCTGTGGGGGTGGGGGGGTTGGGAGGGGAGGGGGTGTGACCAATCATCCACTGGGGGGGTGGGAGGAGAGGAGGTGTGACGTCTCATCTCCTGGGGGAGGGGTTCCGCTGCGTGTCTGTGGCCAATCCCTCCTGGCACCATCACTGGGACACTACCAGCCACAGATTACTCTTCCTTGCAGGTGCGAGAGAGCGGGAGAGATGGCTGTGGCTGGTAGTGTACCAGTGATGGTGCCAGGAGGGATCGGCCGCAGACAGGCAGCGGAACCCCCCGACCAGAGGATGAGACATCACACCCCCTCCCCTGCCCCCCCAGGGGATGATCAGTCACACCCCCTCCTCTCCCACCCCCCCGAGGATGAGACGTCACAACCCCCTCTCCACCGCCCCCAGAGAATGAGACATCACCCCCCCCTCTCCACCGCCCCCCCCCCCCCCCAGGGGATGATCGGTCACCCCCCCCCCCCCCCACCCCCCCCCCCCTTCCCCCCCCCCCAGGGGATGATGGGTCACACCCCCTACCCCCCCCCCCACAGGGATGATCAGTCACACCCCCTCCCCTCCCACCCCTCCCCCCCCCGCCCCCGACCAGAGGATGAACGTCAGTGAGCCGCTCTCTCCACTGTCCGCTTTTTTTTTCGCGCCCGGGAGCGCTGTCAGATTTTTTTCAAACTGCACATGCGCAGTTCAGAGCTCCGATCAGTCTGCCAGCACTAAGCCCCGCCCACAGCGCAGATCGGGCCGGAGTCGGAAAAATGCGTATGGGCGCACTGGAAAGAGGATTCCAGGCGCAGATCTATTTGACGCCCAGATCCAGCACTTAGACTCAAAATGGTAAAACTCCCCCCATCGTTGCTGATCTGGACACCTAAAAACCTGAAGCTCTCGACCCTTTCTACTTCATCACCATTGATGCAGACAGGGGCATGTTCTCCTTTACGCTTCCTGAAGTCGATGACAATCTCCTTCATTTTGTTGACAATGAGGGAGAGATTATTGTTGCTGCACCAGTTCACCAGATTCTCTATCTCATTCCTGTACTCTGTCTCATCATTGTTTGAGATCTAACCCACTACGGTGGTGTCGTCAGCAAACTTGAAAATCGAATTGGAGGGGAATTTGGCCGCACAGTCATAAGTGTATAAGGAGTATAGTAGAGGGCTGAGAACACAGCCCTGTGGGGCACCGGTGTTGAGGATGATCGTAGAGGAGGTGTGGTTGCCAAACCTTATTGATTGTGGTCTGTGAGTTAGGAAGTTCAGGATCCAGTTGCAGAGAGGGGTGCCGAGGTCCAGCCCATGCAGTTTGGAGATGAGTTTCGTTGGTATAATGGTGTTGAAGGCTGGGCTGCAGTCAATAAATAGGAGTCTGACATAGGTGTCCTTGTTATCCAAGTGTTCCAGGGTTGAGTGCAGGGCCAGGGAAATGGCATCTGCTGTGGACCTGTTGCGGTGGTAGGCAAACTGTAGTGGATCCAGGGACTCCGGGTAGCTGGAATTGATCCGTGCCATGACTAACCTTTCGAAGCACTTCATAATGATGGATGTCAGAGCCACCAGCCGATAGTCATTAAAGCACGCTGCTTGGTTTTTCTTAGGTACCGGGATGATGGTCATCTTCTTGAAGCAGATAGGGACCTCAGATTGTTGCAAAGAGAGGTTGACAATGTCTGTGAATATCTCCACCAGCTAATACGGGCA